>NC_133649.1:10547924-10667924 GCF_009905375.1 Apium graveolens | reverse complement strand
AGACGCGGGTTCGATTCCCGCTATCCGCCTAAGATGAAGTAATTTTTTCATATGATAAAAAGATAAAGAAAGGATTCACTATAGAGTTAGCCAGAATAGTGTAGTGATGCTATCCACCCCTTCTTTTCCTCCCACCCCAAAACAAAAAGGTGTTAATGAATTACTAGTTAAGAGAGCCAAACCTAAAAAAGGGTTGCCAAAAAAAGATATTGCGGAGACGGGATTTGAACCCGTGACCTCAAGGTTATGAGCCTTGCGAGCCTTCATTCATAGAAAAGATGGCGGATATAAGAATAAAAATCCACACCGGATCATGTCATTCAAGTCGCAAGTTGCTTTCTACCACATCGTTTCAAACGAAGTTTTACCATAACAAAAAATTCCTCTAATTTGGAACGCATATGGAATTGATTCAATTATGGAATCATGAATAGTCATTGGTTCTGTCGATACATAAACATATTAATCTATACCCCTTTTTTCTTCTATACAAATTCTTCTATACAAAGATAAGATGTCAAAAAAATTTTTGAAGCAGTCTTAGCAAGACCCCACCTATTATTGTATGTTATTGTATGACTGCAACACTTTAACTTTACTTTTTATTAAATTAAAAAAATTTAAATATCTTCTTATTTTCGAATTGAACCATCAACGATTTAAAGCAGATAATGGATTGAACAAAAACCCCATTTTTTTGTGTGAGATAGATAAAAAAGACCGATCGAAGAGAAGATTTAAGTACTTGCTCTTTTGATTCGAATTTTATTAATAAGATAAGATAAACGAGTAGGGGTTTTTCGTACCGATCAGGTAGACTGAACTACAAGTCTTTATATACATTACAAGTCTTTATATACATTATTCGTTGTTAATGAGATTCGGACATACACGGATATACATATATTTAAATGAAGACCTCCTGTTACTGTTACTATTTAAGAACTTTTTATCCCACGACTCTCTGGGAATGCTGAATCAGAACAAAAACAAAAAATGCAGTGCTCATTAGCGAGCGTTTGGTTTATGAAGATATTTATACTTCTTTTCACATACAAAAATATGAAATTCAAACTCATGGGACAAGCCAAGGCCCCGAAAGGACAAAAGTTTTCCTTTTTAACGGCTTGGGGAACGCAAACTACCCTTCCCTTTGGTTCTGTCCCCCCCAAACCTTCATAGCATTTTTGGGGTGTCCACCGATTCGATCATTTCTGTATGATTTGATTTATCGTAAACTCCCCCTTTCAATGGGGTTTCGAAGATAAATTTTTTTTATTGTCCCATAAATTCACCTAGGTAAATACACGAACTTTTTTTGATTATTCCTTCTTTTTTTTCATATTGTATTAAATTTAAAGAAAAAAAGAAGGATACTGGAAATGAAAGTATTTTTCCCGTATCAATTCTACACGACGCGGTCGGGACAAAAATATCGGATACAGTATAAATGTTTGGTACATTAAGCTGCGATTTGATAGATATACATCTAAATAAATAAATCTTATTATAAATCTTATCTGGATAGAAATGAACCTTGATAAAGATAAAAGTCTGTAATCAAAGAAGGGCTCTTATGTTCTGACTTGGAATAAAAGTTTATCTGTGGAGGAACGAAATAACTATTTTTTCCTATGGAATATCTAGGAACACTAAGATTGAATTGGAAATATCGACAAATTCTTGCGGAGCCAAAATAAAATAAAAAAGGGGTTAACTTGTTCCAATTTTGTCTCTATCAAATTTTAATATCAGAATAGCGGATCTAGTCATGATTCAATGGGTCAGGTCCACTTAATTTTTATTTTGTTGATTTGTAATCTTTACAATGCATTTGATTAGCAAAACGGAAAAAGGAAAGTTTGGTAATTCCAGAGACGACTTATCATCCTGACGACTTATCATCCTACTGAATTAGAATTTACTGAAAAAAGAAACTCCTATATGTTCAACTTTCTACCTATTCACTAAACTCCTATACTCTAATAAATTCTAATTTAGTAGGATGATAACCTATTTTTTTATTATACCGGGGTTTACTTTTTATTTTGTTTGTTCTATTTAAAATCTCTCAATTCTTGTTTCAAATATGAATACTACGGCTATAGTTTTATGAAAAAGCCAAAGCCCCTTATCGGATTTGAACCGATGACTTACGCCTTACCATGGCGTTACTCTACCGCTGAGTTAAAAGGGCCCTTTTGATTCAATTCCTGAATTAGTAACTCTATGGATATGGATAAAACGGATCCATGTGCATATATTATATATTTAAGTATATATACATAAGTCCAGACAGTACCTTCATAGTGGCTAGTGGCTTATTCTTGAATAATAATAGAATTTGATTTATCTAGCAATGAATTGTTTCAAAACCGATCAAAAATAAATTCGTTTGATTGATACATGTACACCTATCAATTAGACATAGATATAGATTCAAGAAATTTAATCGAAAAATGTGATGAATAGATTCTACTTGTCCCCGAACGAACTTCTTATAGGAATAGAAAATTTTTTCGAGAACTTCTTGATCCTTCTTCTCTTTTTTTTTTCTTTTCTGACGCACCACTCCCCGAAAGAATCCTACCTTCCGTATTATTTCTATATATCTATATATATATAGAATTTTATTAATTTCTATTATTAATTAATATTAATAAATGAATGATTTCTAAATTCAATGATGAAAAAGGGAAAAATGATGGATGTACTTATTGAATCTGTCGACTTTATTGACAATACTAAGAACCTATTCTTACAATGAGCAACGGTGGAGGACGTTGGGTAAATATGCCCCCAGCTCGTTGGAGAACTTTGGAGTCATCCTGCACTTTGCACCCAATAGCTTGGGATCACCTGTCCTGCTATCTGGTGGGTTATCCTCATTCGGAGGACAGGGACGCGTCTGGCACTTGGGGTGAACCGTGGCTATACCTGCGTTCATAAATCAAGGGAGATAGCTATAGCGGTGTGTTATCCTTGTGCAGGGAGATGCACTATCCGTGAAGTCCTGCGATTACGGACGAGCCTTGGGCCTTCGCGGTTGGGCCTCATAGTTGGACATTCCTAAAGCTAGCGGAAGACGGATATTGAATGGGCTTCTACTGGACTTAGGAATAAGAAGTCTAAACCCATCAGACTTCTTGTTCTACGAGAACTACGTCGGGCTTGATCCCTATATAAAGGGTACGTAGGCACATTGAAAGGGTAAGAAATTGAGAGCTGATAAGAGAGCCACCACTTACTCTGATCAATCTCAGCCTAAAACAACCACAATCAACCACACACCGCTTAAGTTTCCGGCAAAGAACCACCGTCACAGATCTTAGTTCCGGCGAGAAACCTCAATCTTTGTTGTTACCAGATTCCTCCGTCAACAAATTGGCGCTAGAAGGAGGGGCTGCTAATTAAGGTCGCAATCTTAGGAGGAAAAGATGTCTTACAATCGTGATGGAAGTTCTTATGATGGAAGTGACAGCAGGTCTGAAGGAGAAGGCGGGGGGCGCTATACTCGCCATGAACCTTACGTTTCCAGAAACATGGAGGATCCACCAAGAGCTCCGGATGTGGGGGGGACACCTCCTGTTCTCATCAGCAACGCTGATATCTTGGAGCAATTGCATCGCATGGGGGATACTCTTAACAGTTTTAACTCAAGACTGAACACGGTGGAGCGTCGAAGGACGAGGAGAGGTCGTCGTTTCCCCCGTCACGGTCATGCCTTGGGAAAAGCCCCTGTAGTTGAAGGAGATACCCAGGGGAGCGGGGAAAACCCGTGAATCACTCCACGGCGCTTGGAGTACTCTGATGATGTAGAGCCTATTGTGGAGCTTGTGGATGAGGACACTAATGGCAGAGAAAGGCCTCACCTGGGTAACCAGGTAGTGCCACACCCACATAGGTCTGGGCGTACGATGGACGAGCGTCGTCGTGCGGAGAACACTCAAAATCAAGACGAGGAAGAAAGGTATCTTTCAGCCTTGAAAAGGAGGCTTGGCATAAGATTGGAAGACGACGATTTGAGGATATTACTGGTAGAATGGCAAAAAGAAGGAAACGCCGGAGAAGCGAGGCCCCGTGACACGACGCGTGTGCCCCCCGCATTCCAAAGGGATGACGGGGCGCGACATCGCGATCACGAGCGTGCCCCTCCGCGAGGAAGGCCCGGGAATTACTACCGGGGATATCAGAGGAATGGATGAGGAAGAATGGGATATCAATATAAAAGAGCACCCTACAATGGTAAGAGAGGTGGAGCACACTCCGCTGGAGAAGCCCCCGCCGTTATTCCCGTAGCTTCCCACAGTGCTACTGGTAATGGGTCTGGGGCGCGTCCTCATGACCAGGACGGCGGGAGAATTCAAGTAAGAATGCAGAACAATGATGAAATTTCGCGACGCGGTCAAGATGAACCTCGCGTGCGGGAAAATATTCGAAACCAAAATGGTAACATGCCACAACCGCAGCATCAGGGCGAGGGGCGGCGAGATCCTCCGCCACACCCGGGGGGCAATCAAGGGGAATTTCAGCAAGTCGCAGAGCAACCCCAACAGCCTAATGTTCAAACCATTCCTGGGGTAGGGACGTTTAATGTGAACGACCTCAAGAGGTTGCTCAACCATCTTGAGGGAGGAAGAGTAACGGCGACTGCGCAAGCTCCTTCTCCTTTTGCTGCTGTTGTGAGGGAGGCGCAATTTCCCGCAGGATACAGGAACACAACCAATGACTTGCGTTTTTTTATGGGAACTCTGATCCTATGGAATTCCTGGGGTGTTTTAACATTGAAATGGACGTATATCAAGTACCTGATTTGGCTCGATGCCGTCTCCTGGCAGCCACTTTTAGAGAAGGCGCTCAGCAGTGGTTCCAAAAACTTGGTCCAGGTGTGATCACATCCTGGGAACAGATGAAAACTTTGTTTTTGACACAATTCCAAGCCGCGGTGAAGTACACACCACTTGTTACCACGCTGGCTAATGTGAAACAAAAGGAAAGAGAAAGTTTAACTTCTTATTTCAAGAGGTTTAATGCAGAATCCACTTTGATGAGGGGTGCAACTGATGAAACACTGAAAATACTGCTTATAGCTGGGTTGCGTGTGGGGACGGATTTCTGGAAGCACCTGCAAGGGAAGGACCCAATGTCACTAGCTGATGTGCTTGCGCATGCGGAGTCGTTCAAAGCAATCGAGCAGTCGCTTGCAGAAACAAAAAAGAATGACAATACCCATAACTCCAAGGGGCGATCCAAGAGAAGGGACAAATCCTTGATCCCAGATTATCGGCGAAATGCCAGAAGCCCTAACAGGGTGAACACTGTGAGCTCGCGGAGAGAATGGAGCCCACCGTCGAACTACGAGAGAAGGGTCAGCAATTATACACCACTGGCGGCGTCCATTGATCATATTTTCGAGGTAAATAAGGATAGAGGAATCTTCAAGAAGCCCGACCGTCTAACTTCATGGCAGAGCAGAGACAAAAAGAAGTATTGTGACTACCATGAGTCTACTGGCCATGACACCCATGAGTGTCGTCATCTGCGGGATGAGATTGAGGAATTGATCAAGGTTGGATACCTAGGAGAATGGATTGACAAGGTGAAGCGACGCAGGGGACTTGATGACAAGGGTAAGGATGAAAGACAGCCCCCGCAGGTGGAGGATGTTGAAAAAATAGCAGAGATCAAGTTTCAGAGGGCTGGCAGTATCAGGGCAATTTTTGGAGGACACCCTTTCATTGGTGATAGTAATCGAGCACTAAAGAGAAATGCGAGAGAAGCACGACATCCACCACTCACCAACATCCACAGCTTGGAAGATAGACCCCCGAAGGTCTTTAAGGGAGAGTCCGCTGATATTACGTTCAAGGAAAAAGAATCTAGGTGGGTGCATCATCCTTACAATGATGCGCTGGTGATTACCATGCTTATTGGGGCAATGAACGTACATCGAGTCTTCTTGGATAATGGGAGTTCTACAAACATCTTGTACTACAGCACCTACAAAAAGCCAGGTTTCCCAGATAGCGACATGTATTTCGAAGATGCGCACGTCTATGGCTTTAATGGGGAAGCAGTGAGAGTTATGGGTTCGGTCAGGCTTCCCGTCACGCTCGGGGAAGGAGCTTTATCGGTTACTCAAATGATAGATTTCAAGATGCTAGATCAGGATTCCGCGCACAATGTGCTAGTCGGCAGACCTTGGTTGCGAGCGTTCAGGGTGATAACCTCAATACACCACTTGATGATAAAGTTTCTAATGCCAAACGGAGTTGGCAGTCTGAGAGGGTCACAGTATGAGTCACGCGACTGCTATCACAAGGTTGTTAAGGAATTCCGTAGAAGAAGGTATGAAGGGAAAGGTCTCCAATTTGAGGATGTAGAAGATATTCATACGAAACCTAGTGGAGAGGTCCATGCCCACTATTTCATTGAAGACCCCGAAAAGGAAGAAACCTACATCTCTGGGAACTCTTTTTTGACGCGGGGACGTGTTTCGAAAATCTGTAGCGTGGAAGAAGTGGTGGTGAACCATACAGAGGCGATCATACAGAAAGAGGTTAACGGGGAAAAGTTGGAAGGAAGAAGTGAGATTTTACAAGGTCTCGGGAATAACTTCAAGGTGGATGTTCCTCGAAAGAAGGACGCGCCCTTGAATGAAATTGAGGTTGATGCTCCTCCAAACGAGGACGCGCCCTCAGATACAAAAGTGGAAGTCGAAGACCCCCGAGACTTTGATTTCGATTTGGATCCCAGGATCCCTATGCATGCCGAAAAGACGGGACCGGCTGAAGACACAATATCTATTCCAGTTGATAAAAATGACCCGGGTAAGGTTTTGAAAGTGGGATCCCAGTTGGATGATGAGATGAGAGGAAGTCTTACCCGCTTTCTAATTACAAATCTTGATGTCTCCGCATGGAGTCATTCAGATATGATAGGAGTCGACCCAGAAGTAATGTGTCACCGTTTGAATATCCTCCCGAATTGCAAGGGCATACGTCAGAAACGCCGCCCAGTAAGTGGAGAAAGGGCGATAGCATTAAAAGAAGAAGTAGACCGGTTGTTGGAGGTGGGGTTCATCAAAGAATCGTTCTACCCCGAATGGCTTGCAAATCCAGTACTGGTGAAGAAACCGAATGGGAAGTGGAGGACATGTGTGGATTTCACAGATCTCAATAAGGCATGTCCAAAGGACAGCTTCCCGCTGCCAATAATCGATCAGTTGGTTGACGCGACGGCGGGGCATGCGTTGTTAAGTTTTATGGATGCATACTCCGGTTATAATCAAATTCCGATGTATGGCCCCGATCAAGAACATACATCCTTCATTACGGACAGGGGGTTATACTGTTACATAGGAATGCCATTTGGTTTGATTAATGCTGGCGCAACCTACCAGCGGTTGGTAAACATGATGTTCAAGGATCAAATCGGGAGAACTATGGAAGTGTATGTGGATGATATGCTGGTAAAGTCTGGGGTGGCGAGTGACCACATCAAGCACCTGGTGTAGATGTTTAACATTCTAAGGAGGTTTCGTATGAAATTAAATCCACAAAAGTGTGTGTTCGGCGTGGAGTCGGGCAAGTTTCTCGGGTTCATTGTCAACCACGGGGGAATTGAGGCCAACCCCGCAAAGATCAAGGCATTAATGGATATGAAGTCACCCACCAATGTGAAAAAGGTGCAGAGTTTGACTCGGAGAATCGCCGCATTAAATCGATCTGTTTCCAAGTCGTCCGATAGATGCAGGGAATTTTTCAAGGCAATTAAATTAGTAGGAAAAGACTTTGTATGGACGTCAGAATGCGAAGAGGCTTTCAAAAGAATCAAGGAGCAACTGGGAAACCCTCCCATGTTGTCAAAGCCGTTGGATGGGGAATCTCTAATACTGTACCTCGCAGTGTCTGAATATTCGATCAGTGCAGTTCTGGTAAGAGAGGAAGACGGGCAGCAATCACCAGTGTACTACGTGAGCAAGTGGTTACACGACGCTGAAACTCGCTACACAAGCATGGAGAAACTGGTTTATGCCCTGATTCTTGCATCAAGAAAATTGCGGCCGTATTTTCAGGCCCATAGAATTGAAGTTCGTACAACGTACCCGCTGCGACAGGTCCTGCATAAACCAGAGTCATCAGGAAGAATACTGAAATGGGCTGTGGAGTTGGGACAGTTTGATTTGGAATATGCGCCCCGAACAGCGATAAAAGGGCAAGCCTTAGCCGATTTCTTGTTGGAATTTGATTCTGAAATTGATGATAAAGCTTTGGTAATGCTATATCCACCTCATGCTGAGGAGTCTTTGGAGTAGTTTCCACACCCTTGGTGGATCTTGCATGTGGATGGGGCGGTTAACAATGGAGGAGCAGGTGCGGGTATAGTACTTGTGTCTCCGGAAGGCCACCATCTGATGAGCGCAATTCATTTCAAGTTTTATGCAACCAATAATGATGCAGAGTATGAGGCGCTGATTAATGGCCTAAAAATCGCTTTGGAAATGGGGGTGCAAAACTTGATTGCAAGGAGTGACTCAGAGTTAGTAGTGAATCAGGTGAACGGGGGATTTCAAGCGCGAGGCCCGCGAACAGAATTATACTTGAGATGTACACAGCGCTTGATTGGAATGTTCAAAAAAGTTAGATTGGAATGTGTCCCGCGGGAGAAGAACAGTAATGCGGATGCTCTAGCAAAAATGGGGTCGCAACAAGAGGCTGTGTTGTTAGGATCCATCCCTCTTGAAATCCAGGAGATTCCTAGTATCCCAGCTATGCAAGTGGATGAGGCTCCCAAGGAAACATGGATGACGCCCATTCTAGCTTACATTCACAAGGGAATACTCCCCGAGGATAAGTTTAAGGCTCGCCGACTCCGCTATCAGGCTGCAAGATATGTGATATACGACGAAGTCCTATACAAGAGAGGGTTCAACCAACCTCTGCTTAGATGTGTTGAAGAAGAAGAAGGAAATTACATCCTAAGAGAAGTACATGAAGGAATCTGTGGCAATCACTCGGGGGGTAGCTCGTTGGCAATGAAAGTTTTGCGCCAGGGATATTATTGGCCCACAATGAAAGAAGATGCTACAAATTTTGTCAAGGCATGTGATCGCTGCCAGCGCTTTGCAAACTACTCATCTATACCGGCGACACTCTTGACGCCTATGGCAAGCCCGTGGCCGTTCGCCATGTGGGGAATTGATCTTATCGGAGAATTGCCGAAAGCTAAAGGAGACGTCAAGTATGCAGTGGTTGCGGTCGATTACTTTACTAAATGGGCGAAAACTATGCCACTGTCTAAAATCACCGCAAAGAAAATCAGGGATTTTGTTTTCAACTCCATCGTATATAGGTTTGGAATCCCTTACAAGCTTGTCTCCGACAATGGAAAGCAGTTTGATAGCAAGGAGTTGCGACAACTATGTGAGGAGTTGAAAATCAAGAAGGAGTTTACAGCGGTCTATCATCCTCAAAGTAATGGACAGACAGAAGTTGTTAACAAAATAATAAAGCATACCCTCAAAACCAAACTGGAGGAACGCAAAGGGAATTGGCCTGAAGAACTCCCGAAGGTGATGTGGTCATACAACACTACGCCACGATCTACTACGGGAGAAACGCCGTTTATGCTGACTTACAGCTACGAAGCTATGGTCCCCGTGGAAGTTGGATCGGGATCACTTCGCAGAGATTGTTACAGGAAAGAAGATGATGAGGTTAATCAAAGGCTTCATTTAGATCTCTTAGAGGAGATGAGGGAAAATTCTCAGCTAAGGCTAGCGGCGTATCAGCAACGCGCCGCAAGGTATTATAACAAGAAGGTAAAAGGACAATTGCTGAAGGTGGGAGATTTGGTACTTAGGAAAGTGATGCCCAATACAAAGAACCCCCAACATGGAGTGTTTGGAGCTAACTGGGAAGGACCGTACAGAATAAAGTCCATCATGTGGAAGGGGACTTATCACCTTGAAGATATGGAAGAGAAGCTGGTTCCGCAAGCTTGGAATGCGGAACATCTCCGAAAGTATTACTAGTAAGGTGCGGCTTTAGCCCCTTACGTACCTCTTTTATTATTTAGGGTTATGCCCGGATTATAGGCTAGAATTAAATAAATTCCTCCTAGCCTAGGGGGGTAGTGCATGTACTACTTACCTTGGAACTAGTTGAAGGGTCGTTTTTTAGAATTTATCTCCCCACAGAGCATAGTAGCCATGGGACTGGTGCACTTTTGACACCAGGGCGCACTATAAATAAAATCTTTGAAATTTTTCCTAAAAAGTTATTTGTTTTGTTTGCTTGGTTGCATGACGCCTCCTAACTATAGGACGCGTCCTGATTGATGGTTTTATGCGAATGCTAACTGAATTAATGGTTGTCAAAAGGATCAATAAAACTCAAGTCAAAATGTAACTAGGAAGTGTACTATTTCCAGGGACGCGCCCAAGTTGTCTTGGTTGATGCTCTTTTAGACTGAATGTTATTGTAACTTTGACAAAACATGATTAAAAAGGAAAAGTCCTTGTTTAGGACGCGTTCTACCTGAAGGATGATGTGTTTTGGATTAAAGGTGAGGCGCGTCAAAACCATAAGACGCACCCAATTGAGCCTTCTGCCTTGATTAAATACGCAGGTACAACATGGTGCTATGCTCATATGTTTTTGCAAACAAAAATATTCATTAAATAACTAAAAGACGCGTCCAGTCAAGGAGGACGCGCCCAAGACGGTTACTTTCTTGACTTGTGATAGTCAAAATAGATGCATCCTATGAATAAGACGCGCCCGTGTGAATGGCAAAATAGAATACTTAAGTAAAAATATGCATGGATAAGGCAAAGAGGTTTTATAAAAAAGTGCAGGTGAATGAAGTTCAAAAATAGATATTACAACTTGCAAGGCTTCAAGGGTCCCGCACCCTTAAAATAGCTCGAGTACATAAAAGACAAAGGACGCGTCCTAAGCAGAAGGCGCGTCCTGTGGCTTGTCTTGGTCTTCCGCAGGGGGAGGCTGAGTTTGAAGCGGAGGAGGATCAGGGGACGCGTCCTCTTCCTCTAAGCCCGGGAAAATCCTTTTGTTCTTGATGGAATCTGCGGCCCTGACCCTGAAATCATTGACCCATATCTGGGTGTCTGCATCAAACTTTAAAAATGTATACCCAGGGTCGTTGGCAATGAACCCAGAACACCATTCTTCAAACCCAGCCTGGAAGCCGTGCTGGTAAACTAGCTTTTTCTCCTATGTCCACCCATGCAGCCTGTCATCATTCAGGGTGTCAAGCTCCAGCTGCATGGTGGAATTCAGTGCGATGCACTATCCATTTGCTTCTCCATTGAGGAGACATTCCCTTCTAGCACAGCTTTGTCTGCCTCAAGACGCGTCCTCTCCCCCTCCAGGCGTTTGATCTCAGCATCTTTCTCTTGGACAAGCAGGGTAATGTATCTCTCCAGGGATTTAACTTTATCTTCGGCCTGGCTCTTTGCAGTGTCGGTAGCAGCAAGACGCGTCCTAAGCCTTGCAGTCATATTAGCACTTTGCCTAGCGTGCAAGTGGAGCTCAGCTGCAGCCCTCACCATGGCCTCCTCTGTTTGCTGCTCTGTTCTGAAGGTCCAACCTCTAACTTCATCCTCTGTGAAATCCCCAACCGAGGACGCGCCCAAATATCGAAGCACGAAGGATTGATCATCTGGCACTACCTTTTGGCGTTTGGAGGGCGCGTCCTCCACCCTTTCGGGAATGTCTAGCACAGTGGTGTCAATTATCTTGGGTGGAGGAGAAGGAGTTGCAACAGGAGGGGGGGTTTTTGCCTTTGGATCAACCTTTGTAGGGGCCTGTTTTTTGGCCCTTAGCTTTTTGGAAGCCCCATTTGCGAATCCTTTGGGAAGAGAGGCCATATCTGCGATATAAATATGAAAAGGTATTAGTTAAGTACAAGAAGACGCATCCTAGGAACAAGGCGCGCCCATATCATGATATAAAATTCTACATGCATGGCAGATATAGACGAATGCAAAGATGTATAAATGAGTGTGAGAATGACACGTCCTAAAGAAGTGACGCGTCTTACCTAAGACGCTTTTTGTAAAGGCACAAATAACAGCAATCAGAGAGTTTTATAAAGAGACGCGCCCGGGGGGTAGGGTGCGCCCAAGGTGATAGCGCATATGTGAAGTAACGTTTATAAATCAGGCTAAAATTAAAGGACAAAGGTGAGCATGAATATGACGCGTCCTAAAGCCGTGACGCGTCTTAAGTATTATAATTTCTTACCTTGCTCTAAATCCACCTTTTTGTTAACGTCTGGCTGAATAATTTCTGTGGCTTGGAGCCCTTTGGATTTTTCGGAAGCGGTGAGGATTGGTTTCCCATTATGGAAATCTCGAAATTTACAGAGTGAACCCACCCGTGGGGACAAAGCTCCTATTTTTTTCAAATTCCCTTCGGTAATCATGTCCTTGAGGTTGAAATGTTTCTCAGCATACTGTAAAACCTTCTCTGTTCTCTTCTTCTTCTTTCTTGTTAGCTCTTTCTGAGTTCTTTTGTCTAGAGAAGGGAGAATATGTTACAACAAGGAAAAAGAGAAGGTTATAAAAGAAAAGGCGCGCCCTGATAGAGAGGACGCGTCCAAAACATTGAACTTACTTGGTTCCAAGTTGAAGCGAACACGCGTCCTTTTGACATCATAAATGTAGAAAAATGGCTCCTTCCAGTCCCGTTCATGGCTGATTTTACCTTCATTAAATCCTTTGTTGTTCAACCATTTATTGACAACCAGGAAGTGGTACCCGGGAATTGATTTCCTGATGCTGTAGAAGAAGCTAAATTCTTTCATCGAGGGCGCGCCCAATCTCAGGTTATGGTACATAATGAACAGAGCCCAGGCTAGCTTGTATGAATTTGGTGATAGTTGGACTGGAGCCATGTCGTACCATTTCAAAATTTTCTTACTGTAGGGGTGTAAGGGCGCGCCCACACCCAAGGAAATTAACTTTGGAGTAAGCACCATTCTTGGGATCCTTTGGTTCTCAACGTTGAAGATGTGCGGCCTCATGGTTCGAAGAGGGCGCGCCCAGATGCCCTCCATGTCATAGTATTTCATATGCCATTGGATTTCCCAGTCAGTCGCAGTCGAGTCAAGGGCAACACATGCTAGCTTACCTTCTTTCTTCCTTTTGGCATTTTTCTCTGTCTCAGTTAGGGCGCCAAGCCTGGCCCAGTCACAATCCACTTCAACATCTGAAGGTTCCCAATGTTCCAGGGGAGAATCAGATTTCTGAGGAGAAACAGGATATGTCTCGGGGTCAGGAACCCTCCTTTCGAATTCACTTATGCTGAGAGGTGACGCGTCCTGAGAAGGAGCCGCGCCTTGGGAAGCTGACGCGTCCTGAGAGTAGGACGTGTCCTCGTCTGAAACAGCTGTCCCTCGTGGCTTTTGGCCTGTAGCAGGAACAATCTCATCGTCCGTCCAATCTTCGATGGCGGCCCTTGTATGGAGAACTGAAGTTCTTTGCCTTTTAACTCCCTTCTTTTTCATTCTAGAACTTATGGGGACATGATCCATGGAGCCAGAGCTGAAATCAGACATTATAGAGCTTCTTGATTTAAGGGAACCAAAGACATGTCTTTCTGCTCTAAGGAAGGAACTCGTCCTGTGAATTTCGGGAAAATCGGGTTTGAAAGTGATTAAGTGTGGGGAGTAGATACCAAGGCGTTTATTGAGAACCTTGAATGGATGGAAAGGGGAAGAATATGACGCGTCCTCCAGCTGCAAAAGAAGGAATAAACATTTGAGGACGCGTCAGGAAAAAAAAGGGAAGAGAAGGAAAATGAATGAATTATGATGAAGCTACTAGAGACATTATAGGACGCGTCCTAGGAACCTAACGTGTGGAATGCATTAGTTAGACGCGTCCTAGTAAATTGTTGTTCCTATGCGACCTTTAGGTAAAACGGCTTAAACATATGCCTTAAACAAAGGAAATAAGACGCGCATTTACAGGTAGACGCGTCCTACGTGGTTACAATGTTGTAGAATGTTAATCGACTGTTAGCAATTTGGGGGAAATACAATGAAATCTTAGAAACATGCAATTGAAACATGGGGGAAGCTAAATATGGTATATTCGCATATACATACACATATACATACAAAAGAATATGAAGGGCAGTTGATATGAACATGAAGCATGCGAACAGTTTCTTGCTCATTAAAACTAATGTACTTGGCTAAATAAAGAAATAAGAGTAGATTTGTGTACCTTTTGAGTTGGGGAGTTGATTGAGCAAGAGAAATCAAGTAATGGGAGGTTAAATCGTCGGGATTTTGAGCCAAACGCTTGAGAGCGGCGGTAATGGTGGTTTCCGGAGAGAAAAAGAGTAAGGTGCAATTGTGGGTTGGAGGAAGATATTTATAGAGGATAGTCGGCTTACGTGGGCGACAGCTGTACACCACGGATATGGAGTGAAGGCAAGGCGCGTCCTCTGTCAATGACGCGTCCTGTGAGCCAAATTTCGCTTTTTTGGAAAGAAATTTCAATTTTGTTTTCAACTGCAAATGGAATTTGGGGGTAGTTATTATGCCCAAAATTTGGCACTGGATTGACTTGGGTCAAACACGGGCTGATTACAAGTCAAACTCGGTGTTACATTGAAGAGGACTAGGACGCGTCCAGCTAAAGAGGACGCGCCTGTTTTGGGAGGGATATGTTACGAGGCAAGATGAGTGCATGGTCAAGAAAGGACGCGCCCGGGAAATATGGACGCGTCGATGTTTATGAAAGTGCTTGGCCGATGAGATTTTATGGCGATGGACGCTGTAGGACGCGCCTACTTTAACCATGACGCGTCATAGGAAGTGAAATGTTGTGCATGATGGTTTAGAGGGGACGGTGTAAGTATAATGAGGGTTAGGACGCGCCCTATGTTCTAGGACGCGTCCTGTGTTTGTTTTATGTGTTCTTAATGGTGACTTCAGGAAAAAGCTTGCTTGGAGAGGAGCGATGGAGGTTATTTTTACTAATGTATTTGTTGCAGGTACTCTATGAAGAATTCCCTCCTTGAGACGGTCAAGGAGGGGGATGTCCGTGAAAAGCTAGAAGGCCTCCAGGGGTATGCCTGATGATTGAAGGCCTCCTCCTGTATTAAACGGGTGTCCTCGTTGGGGATGCGGGGTCAACTTTGGTGTGTGGTTTGGGAGCTCTGTTCTTGTATTCAACGGGTGTCCTCGTTGGAGAATTTTGGAGTCATCCTGCACTTTGCACCCAAGAGCTTGGGATCACCTGTCCTGCTATCTGGTGGGTTATCCTCATTCGGGGGACAAGGACGCGTCTGGCACTTGGGGTGAACCGTGGCTATACCTGCGTTCGTAAATCAAGGGAGATAGCTGTAGCGGAGTGTTATCCTTGCGCAGGGAGATGCACTATCCGTGAAGTCCTGCGATTACGGACGAGCCTTGGGCCTTCGCGGTTGGGCCTCATAGTTGGACATTCCTAAAGCTAGCGGAAGACGGATATTGGATGGGCTTCTACTGGACTTAGGAATAGTAAGTCTAAACTCATCAGACTTCTTGTTCTGCGAGAACTACGTCAGGCTTGATCCCTATATAAAGGGTACGTAAGTACATTGAGAGGCTAAGAAGTTGAGAGCTGATAAGAGAGCCACCACTTAATCTGATCAATCTCAGCCTAAAACAACCACAATCAACCACACACCGCTTAAGTTTCCGGCAAAAAACCACCGTCACAGATCTTAATTCCGGCGAGAAACCTCAATCTTTGTTGTTACCAGATTCCTCCGTCAACATATAAATTTAAGATTAAATTAAAAACCGGAGATACAAGATATTTAGAAAAACAAATGATATATTTATAAGATTATTATTAATCTTCTTTAAATGAATATTACTCTCTCCTCTCACGACACGAGCATAAGTGTGAACTGTCATAGCAAACGAAATACTAGCAACAGCATGACTACGAATGATTATTATCATTATTATTTATTATTTATACTTAATTATATTAATATATATTTATTAAAATATGATTAATTTATTCGGTTCGTTTTATATTCGGTATTAAAATAATCAAAACCAAACCACAACCATATACTCGGTTCAGTTCTTATTCGATTTATTATTAACTAGTTTAAAACCCGTACGATGCACGGATCACAAGATTTTTCTAATATTATATAATTTTAAAAAAAATATTTTGAATTTAATTCATAATTTTATTCATTTAAAATTTTAAATGATATGACTTTATGATAATTATATTAGTAGGCATTATATTAGTAGGGGTATATGTTCAAAACTTTTTAGAACATTTAAACTTATTTAAAGTGATAGCATTGGTAGGAGAAATATTATTATGACAAAATTATTATTTTATTGAGAGTAAAAATATAATGTCTTTATTATGTTGGGACCTTAAAAAATATTAAACTATAAATTGGTAGAAGAAGTTGAATTTAATATAAATTATAATGATATAGAATTCGATATAAAATAAAATTGGTAAAAAAACAGAGGAAGTTGACTTCGATATTAATTAGAATTAGAATTGATCGACCCAATAATTAGAATTAAAATAATTAGATAAGGTTAATTAAGTAATTTCAGCAGTTACCGACAGACCGCCTACCAAACTTTTAATGTTTCGTCTATTTTAATATAATATCGATAGATTGGTGAGGTTTTTAATGATTCAATTTTTTACGATTTCGATTTAATTTTCCGATTTTGATTCAATTTACTCATTCCTAACGGCACATATTTAAATATAAAAATTGGGGCCTTTGACACCCAAGATGTGTTCCTTTCATTGGAAACTTGGGAAAGTTTGAACTTGCAAACCCTTTTTTTAAAATTTCATCCGACTTTCCGACAAATAAAAAAAAATCATCCGACTTGGGGGCTTTCTATTCATAATATCTGGTTTACAATTGTACATGTTTGGAACCTTTGGCGTGTTGGTGTAGTTTTGTCTGGGATAAAGTTGCGCATAATTACGTGAATGCAAAGTTTTATTGGGCTAAAGAACCAAACGAAGTATTTCTCGTGGGCTTCTAGTTCAGGTCCACAGTTACTTATTTAAATAATTGAACCAGATTGAATAGTTAACAAAATTTATCATTGGAATATTTATTCGCGTTACATCTTTTAAGATTAGATTTTTTAAGGTGTTGTTATTTTTTATTCTTGATTTATGAGTGATATTTGTATAATTTTAGTATTCACATATGCTATGTTATTCTACTATTCAAACGTTACTCAACTATTAAAATTTTATAACTTATAATTTTAGCACTTTAAACAATCATAACAATGTATTACATATGAAAACAATAATAAAATATTAAAACAAATGCATGCCCAAAACTTCAAAATTTATGTTTATAAATATTATTCCTTACACCCATTGTTCTAAAAATCGGCCGATTAACCGATTAATCAGAATTTGGACGGATCTCGTCTCGATTAATCGAAAATCGGTTCAAAATATGTTTTTTTTTTTAAAATTCCGTCAAAATTCGGCCAAATTGGCCAAGAATCCAATAATTCGGTTAAGGGGGTTAAAATTAATAAAAAAATAGTTATATTTAAAAGAATTGAAATTAAAACTAATAATTAATATTTAATAATAATATATTGACTATCATATGTAACTAAATTCTAATCTTTAATATTTAAATAAATTCATTCAGTTAATTAATCTTATTTTTCCAAAAAATTTACTCGATCAGTATATTCATTCTGGATCTCTTATAGTTGATTTGCTATGTAATTACTAAATAGTGAGTAATAATTATTATGAATAAACCCAATATCAAAAAAATACGTATAAACCACTTAAATATCAAATATAAACTTATGTAATTACTAAATACATGATATTATTTTTGTAAATCTTATGGAAGTTTAATGAAAATTATATATCATTATTTAATAATTAAGTTGCTTCTGGTAAATCAATATGATTAATCACTTGAATGTGTCTCTACCGAACAATTTGTTGCGAATCTGTCCCAATTCTCAGCATCTACGAAAGCGTGTTTGTAAACTCGTGTACTCAGACCCCCAAATATTATGATAATAATGGAAACAACAAACCAACAATATAGGAAAAAAGACAATATATTTTAACGTGATTCGACAAGTCTAAATCCAAAACAACTTCACTAGATAAACAGATATTACAATATCCGGATATATGCGAGCCTGAATTCTATACTCGAATTCAGTCTACTAGCATATCTATTATATATATATATCCCTCATTCACTGAAATGTTTCTCTCAAAATCTCCCCCTATCACTATTTTCCAACAACCTTTCCTTCTTTTCCTATTAATCCCGGACAGTGCAGCGGGTCTCCTCCTGCTGCAGCGGGACCACCTCCGATGACTGCAACCGACCCAAATATCCTAAGGAATAGTTTAGGCACGAGGACCTTCTGTCTCGACACTTCCCGAAAGAAAGCTAAGCCCATTCTTCTACTAGATGGACTATCGAGCGGTTATATAAAAGAAGAAAGAAAAAGAAAGGTGTAATTAGAAATGAAGGGGATGAGGGTTATTTATAGGGGATAAAGGTAGTTGTCCCTTTTTTCTTATCAACATGGGATAAAGAGTGAAAGCTAAAAAAATTGGTTTTAGGCTTAAAACCCAACACAATGCCGATTTCCGAACTTTACAACACTCCTTACACCACTATCCCCATTGACTTTTGTCCATTCTGTCATTATATTTTTAACATTTATGTAAGATACCCGTGGTTATGGGTTTCAGAAATCGGAACCAATTAAATGAATTACTTGTCAAATGGTTTATTGCTGATTTTTGAATAAACGACCAATTTTCATAACATACATGATTCTCTAAAATTTTATGTTTAACTATAATACATAAGTATTAGGATATCGTTTGTAAGTTAAAAAAATGCAATTATTTTATTATAAAAATAAAATCAAAATCAAAAGAGTACCCTTCAATTTTTGTATTAGCTAAATTATTAAATGAATAATTTAATTATAAGTTAATACTGATGGATGTCAATGATGTTTAAAACCCGGATATAGTGCCTGCTTGCCCCTAGTTTACGACCTGGTTCCAACTTGGCTTGAAATGTGACATGCGTTGTCACTTGTCAAACAAGCATTTAGGTTGACTTCGTAATCCTCGTTTAGGTGTTATTTTTAAATTTTCAATAGATATGTCTCATTTTAATAAAAAAAACATTTTTCTCTTTTTTTTTACACATGTTTTTTTCTCTAATTTTTTCATTTCCTCTAAATATAATTAAAATATGATATTATTTTAATAATAAGACACAATTATAACTTATTATTGTTGGAAATTTAGAATGCATGCAGGAGAATATTGTCCTAAATTAGTAGAACATCATATTTTACATTTCCTTTATCCCAAATTAGTTATAACATTTGACTTTTACGCGTATTTTAAGATGACTTGACTGTATACCTCCTTCGATTAATTTTTAAATTATATTTTTGTGAATAAAAATTTAATTCTTAAAACTTTATTTACAAAACAAAAATTTTAAAAATAATTAACGAAAATATGCGGTCAAGTAACCTTAAATTATATACAAAAGTCAAATAAAACAACTAATGTAGAGAGTAATATTTTTAAGACATCTCCCAGGACACTCAAATCCTAGTAAATTCAACAATGTCCTATTAAATATCTTATAAATATAATAAAATATAATATTCTAGTGATTTAGGATATTGTTGTTGTACATCAACTTCAAAACATAGATTATATCTATGTATTATTATTAAAATAATAATATATTTGAATTATGGTTAGAGGAAAATCAAAGGATGAGAGGAGATAAATGTGTAAAAAACTTGAAAAATACTTTTTAAAAATACTTTTTATCAAAAAATGAGAGAGGACATATATAGTGATGTTTTAAAAATGAGGGCATCTGGACCTTAAATTTGAAGTTAGGATAACATTTGAGGGGACCGTTGTATTTGCTCTTATAGCGTAGACTCTTATTAAATTCCTCATAAATATTATAAATAACTAGGTTTATAATATTATTAGTTTTTTTTGTTAATTAATAATACATGCACAATGATCGAACTCCTGAACTTCGCAAGGGTACAAATATTAACATTTTGTTGACATATATTATAAGGATTGACAACACCAATAATACTCTTTATACGTTATCTTTATCATTATTATATTATTAATTTTATTTTAAAATATGTAGTAAAAAGAGGATTAAAAATGGAGGATACTAAATATTTTATTCTTATAAATGATTAATGTGCCAATAAAGGTATTGATGCAGTATTTGAGCTCTTATACCTATTACGGAAGGTCAAGAATTCTATTTTTGATATATTATGAACTCCTAATATATGCGTGTATAATCAATTAAAAAGTAAAATAAAAGATGAGTTAGAGTTCCTCAAAAATAATAAGGGTGAAGAGCAACAGGACAAACTTTCAAGAAATGAATAACTAGTGTTTTGAAGTAATATTTATATCAAATTACTTATATTTTAAATTGAATGTTTCATTTAACTAGTTTATTGGACACGGTCTTAGACGTAAGACATATATAAACAGCAATAGGACTTTAAAAAGAATAAATTCATTTAAGCCGGCTTTGCTGAAATATTAAATAAATCTAGGTTTAAATATAAAAAAATATATCTCTCATCCAAAATAACTGTAGTTTTGTCTTTTTGTAGCGAAGCGAGTATTTCACCGATAAACGTATTTGAACCAAATCGTAGAATTGTTCGGTTCCAAGTTCCACCTTCACACCAGTTTAAATTCAACTCATTTTGAATTACTATGCGTGCAAATATGATCCAAGTATCCAACACCGATTAGTAAAAACAAAATGACACGGACAAAAATGTAGCACCTCGTAAGAAAAAGGTAAATAAGTGGACCCAGTTATGTAAAAACTTGTACTCCCTCCTCCGTTGCTAAAAATGCGTACTATTTGTGCTGCACACGTTTGATGATACAAATTTTTGATTGTTAATATTTCTAATTTCGTAATAGTATTAAATATAAAAATTTTATTATATTAAAATATTTAATAGTGTCCAATAAAATCACTCCTAATTATATTTAATCTTATAGATTAAACATAAATTAATAATCAATCACTTAATATAAATAATGTCTAAAATCAATATAAAAAATATATAAAGGGACGGAGGGAGTAACAAACTGCGTGCAATAATTAACTTTTTCCTAAAAAAGAAAAAAACAAGCCATCAAAATTTGATTATGTAGATCCTGAACAAAGTTGTCAAAGTCAAAACCAAAGAAAAGTCTGCACATTAAGCTAGTAATATTGTGTCCAAGGCTCTTCTTTATCTACCCACCATTACTCCATACTTTGGGTCAACTTCATCACTTTCCTTCCTGTTCTGTTCCATTACATCCCCACAATCTTGCTCTCTTTTGACATTTCAGAGATTTTTCGAGGTGAGCATCTTTTAAACATGCCTTTTGTTAATTTTACATTTCTTTTGTCTTCACTTTTTGTCTTGATGTTTTCATGCTTGAATTCAAGATGTTGGTTAGGGGGTGTCAATTTCGAGTTTCGGGTAGGCGTTAAATTTATAGTAGTATTATTCTATGTCATTCTTGAAAGTTGATGTAAATGATTATGTACTCTACAAATTTAGAGGAAGTATTGTTTTTAGATAACCCCTGTCATTACTCAGCCCCTCAGGTTAATTAAGCTTTTTGTATGTTATTTTTTAGGATTTGGTTTATGTTGAATATGATGATCGGGTTCTGTCCTTAGCAATGTCAACATTAACACCTCTAGACTCTACTACTGGAAATATTGGTTGGATATGAAGTTTAGATTCTAAAGTTTGGATATTGAACATGGTGTACCATATAGATAGAATAGAAATTGGGTATAATTTAGATGCTTCATTATCAGGATACAGTCTTGAAGTTTTCGTATAATTTGGTTGGTATTTTTGAAGAAAATTTTGGACAGCTCTCACATTATAAATAGGTTTCCCTGTAGTACTTAAATTTCTTTGTTGTACTACGATGTTTTATGTTCCAATAAGCCAAACTAATGAAGGACTATATGTTTATGAAGCAATTAAACACAATGTACTATTGTATTGCAGAATCATTCTTAAATTTTTGCTACAAGAAAAAAAAAGTGACTGTAGCCACAGAGATGGACTAGGAAAACTTAATTTTTTTACTTATCATTCTTGTTGTGTTCAGTCACTTATAATTGTGCAGTTTGCTAATGGATATAATTACAACTGCAGAAAATTTTGGTTCTCTTAGTAAAGGGTCTGCTTGGTTCAATTTGACAAAAGGGGTGCCTCACGTTTTTGAGATATCATCGATCATAAACCACTTGTGTAATGGCTTGGTTTACTTGTTTTGGTCGAAAGGCAGAATCACCAACTACGAGAACCATAGACATTGAGGAAGGTAATTGATTCAACTTTAGCTTATCAGATTTTTCTAATTGTAAATTGATTTTCCTCAAGGTGTAATGGATCAAAAGAAAAGGTTAAACATTGTAGCGAATGTTGACTTCTATATCATTCTGTTATATCAAGGCAGCAAAGAAAAATAGAGGTTTTTCTTTTGCATACCAATGCACGTTGACTTGTATATCAGATACCGTACCATCCCTATCTACACTTGAATCCCTATACGTAAAGAATCTGATTAATTTTTCAAATGATACAGAGATTTCAAGTATTCAGAACATCAGATTGTACTCTTATAAGGAGCTTCAAATTGCCTCTAATGACTTTAGTGTGGTCAATAAAATTGGGAGGGGAGGCTTTGGATCTGTTTACAAGGTAAGTTTGTATTGATTTTTATAAAATTTATTTTAGTGATTTCATCACTGTCATGTATTAACAAACTATCAAATATTCCAGGGGAAACTAAAGGATGGTACTTTGGTGGCTTTAAAAGTTCTTTCAGTGGAGTCAAGTCAGGGTGTGCGGGAGTTCTTGACGGAGATAAATACTATCTCAGCCATACAGCATGAAAACCTAGTTTCATTATGTGGTTGTTGTGTGGAAGGAGGTCATAGAATTGTAGTTTATGGTTACCTTGAAAATAATAGCCTTGCTCAAACTTTATTAGGTAGTTCACCTTATGGCTTTGGAGTTTTAGTCTGCAGGTTTAGTACATTCAATGTACTAATGTGTTTCGGTGACTTTCAAAGCAGGTGGTGTGAGATCTAACATTAAGTTCAGCTGGAAAATTAGGACCAAGATTTGCATAGGGGTTGCACTGGGTTTAGCATTCCTTCATGAGGAAATCCAGCCTCATGTTGTTCACCGCGATATTAAAGCAAGCAATGTTCTCCTAGACAAAGATCTCACTGCAAAGATTTCAGATTTTGGCCTTGCGAAACTTTTCCCACCACACCTTACTCATATCAGTACTCGTGTTGCAGGGACTTTGTAAGTTCATCACTGCTTATTCAGTAATTTTTAACCGTCGAATTGGTTTCGGTTATAATTCTATTTTGTATATAATAAAACAAATGCATTGGATATAACTTACAGCAGTGTGACAGTAACCTATCATTTTTCACCTTAAACAGAAATGGAAAAGGTCTTGCGGTTCTTGTTGAATTCAAGCATTTTACAAAAAAAAAACTGGTGTACGAAAAGACCTTTTTCAGGACATGACTGTTCCTAATATTTTTATTTTACTATCTTTATGTCTTATTTCCTGCATAAAGCACCCAATCCCCTGCTAAGCAGTGGACTTATCTTAGAACTAAGATCAATACTGCTTGACACTTACTAAGCTGCAGAGTTTACAGAGTTTTCAATTTTTGTTCTTTGATATTCTGTTTAATTGAAAAAATTGTGATTGTTGTAGAGGTTATCTGGCCCCAGAGTATGCATTACGAGGCCAATTAACGAGAAAAGCAGATATTTATAGTTTTGGCGTTCTCCTCTTGGAGATTGTCTGTGGACGATGCAACAAGAATGATCGGTTACCTGCTGAAGAGAAGTATCTTCTTGAAAAGGTAAGCAAAAATTTATTTAATAATCTCCTTCTTTGATTTAGCTGAATGTCAGTGTTGACTTGTATGTTAACATAAATGCTTATTATAGTAGGAGTCGGCCCTCTTAAGCTTTAGCTCAGATAATGAAAGATACATAGAATTTAGAATCTTTTTTGATTGTGAAAGCTACTCACTGCAACATAGCTTCTATAACCCAGAAGTATACTGGAACGTGATGACTTCTCCTAGTGCAACTTATTTAAGGCCCTTCACTTGACAAATTTTCGGGTGCACGAAGAGTAACTTTTGTTGTTATACTCTTATGTGTACAGATTGCAGTTTCCTTCATAATTTCTTGTTATTTTTAAAGTTAGTAGGTTGTGATTCTAATTAGATTATAAAACCGTGATGTATATGGTCATCGATATTCATTTGCAGCGTGCTAGTGTGTCTCATTTTTTTGGAGAATGTTAAGCACCAAGTGATATAACATATGTCAATTATATGTTCTAATTTATTGGCCAGGTTTTTAAAGGAACTTACCTTTATCTCTGTATAAGTTCTTTTCCTTAAAGCTAAAATCTACACATAACATATGCCTTTTCTTCATTTAGGCGTGGGTGCTATACAGTAATAACAAGTTAAAAGAATTGATGGATGTATCATTGGAAGGGGATCAGGACTTTGACCTGGATGAGGCTTGTAAATTTGTGAAAATTTCATTTCTTTGCACCCAACAAATGCCAAAGCTACGACCATCCATGTCTACTGTTGTAAAGATGTTACGAGGTGAGATTGGTGTAGATGAGATGAAGATATCACAACCTGGCCTGGTCTCCGAATATTTCGAAAGTAAAAACACATCAGATGCCTCCTCTTCTGGCTTGGGAAAGCAAGATAATTCTACAGGTGACACAACTATGACACATGGGACTATGACTTTTTCATCGATATATAACCGAAGTCCTTGATTGTGATGTGGTAAATATCTTTTACATGTCTGTTATTGCTTCTTTCGTTTTATATTATACGCATACCTTCTTATTTTTGTTTATTTTCAGTTTTGTGCCTGACAGACATTTTCATGCGTTTTGTGATGTGAGAGAACAATTCATGCGTTTGACAGACAATTTCATGACAGACAAAGGTTGTACTGACGAAGAAAATTTGTAAGTTAGGGAATCTGCACAAATCTAATAGCTAATCAGTACAGGTGTAGAACCCTGTGATCAGCATTGACAGAATCAGCTTGATATAAAGATCAACGTCCAAACTTCGTGGAGGGTGCAACCATATTGATCATCTATGAAGATTCACGTCAGCACGCGAGAAATGTAATCCAATATACCCACAAAAGAAGATGCGAAGTTTTCTAAAAGAATGCAGGCAGCATTGCATTGTGAATCTGGTCCATGGCTAGATGATGGCACTAGAAGAACTACCCACGGCTGGGCGGTATCGCAGACAATTGGCACGAGAGATGCCAGATGTTAAAAAGATATATGATTCTGATTAAACTCTCCTCCCTGACATGTTTAGATTTTTCGAGAGCTGCTAACTAAACATAGTACCAAGTTCTGGACCAGAGATGAACACTTGGTTTTATAAATGCCAAAAAAATGATATTACAAGTAATCCATTACTCTTTAGACAAGAAACATGGATTATAGTGTGGTTGCTGTCCACTACTTTAAGAATGATTCTTTTTATGGATAACTTTGCATTTGCAAGTGTTTCATGTGAGATTGTTAAGATACAAATTATCTTGAATTCCAATGTACAAATTAAAATTTAGAAAATTTGCGTTCAAAATATTTTTTGTGCATTTGTAAATTAATGAGAGTTCCACCTAGACGCCCGTTGTGTATATAATATAAAAAAAAAATTGATTATACTAAGAAAAATTATCATAAACACTATTTTTTAAGGATTTTTTCGATATTACTATTTCCTGAAAATATTTGCAAAAGTACGGTGTAATTAAAATTAACCAAAATCAATCATATATGCAACTAATTCAATCGAGTTTTTTTTGGTTGAATTTGAGATTACATGGAGTTGAAGAAACACTTCGAAGATTGCATCTAGCTGAATCGAGTTGCAGAAAATCGTATTTTTACAAAAATAATTTGAAAAATAGTATTTTTTGTAAATTAAAAATATTTTTCCATTTTTTTAAAATATAATATTTTTGGTCTTGGATATTTTCTAAAAAGTCTAATTTTTAAAATCACGGATAAATATTGAATCCTATAAGTGCCAATAAATACACATTAAGCATTAACAATCATAAATTTGGAGTGTTTTTATTGGTGAAATTGCTGTATATGCGAGGTCCATCAACATTTATGATTGTAACACTAATTAAAATTTGATATATCAATACTTATTGTGTGCCCGCACAGAAAATCCGTTATTTATTTAAATTACATAGATTTATTATTTATACTTAAAAATATTACCTGACTTAAATAAAAAACGTAACAGTAGGATAAATTATTTGAAACCTGCACGAAAAGTTTAAAATACTAAACTGTCGCGAATTCTAATTCCTATACAATCACAAATCAATTCACATCGCGAAAACCATAAAAATATAAATACCCCTATTATATTTACCGCCAGCTTAAAACCCTATTTATTATTCCCTCCTCTCATATCCCAACAAACTCAATTTATTTCCCGGCAACAAACCTCCGGCGATCACTAATCTCCGGTAAGCTTTCGTCATCATTCTCGTCACTTTCTGTTTTACTACTTAAGGTTAAGCTACACTTGCAAAAGTAATCTATTTAACTATGTTAGCTTATTGTAGTTGATAATTGTGAAGTTCAGTTAATTATTTTGTACTTTTTGATCGATAGTAATGCTAATACGTAGCAAAATTTTCTGTTTGTGTTAATATTTAAAATATGCATAATTGTTTATGTTTCATTGTAATTAGTTTATGTTAATTGTTAAGCTTTTATGTTGCTTCTAGATATTGTTAATGTTCCTCTTTCTTTAGGGATTAGCCATGGCTAGTTTCGTGCTGATATCGTATTTTGTGATACTTAAGCGTTTACTGATTACTTAGAGACTTAAATTTTTCAGTATATTGGTTACGACAATTCGATCAAATTTGTTATAGATTATATCTTAATTTGGATAAGAAGATTTATTGTAAGTAATCGAATTGTATTTGTAAATTGGAATGGAGTTATTATGTAAATATAGGTTCCAAATAATCGATCACTATTGACGTTAATCACTTATGGAATTTTATATTAAACTGTGTGTAGAGTTTATTATCAACATCCTGTGTTAAGGGTAATTCCTTTTTGTATTACTCCAGCTACACTGTTCTTGAATGGATCGTAAAGTCAAGGATAAAGCTTGGACTCGGAATATCCACCAAAAGTTTGATGTTGTGTGCCAAGAGGTTGATGAATTCAGCATGGTATAATCACTCCCCTATACTTTTTCTATTTAACCTTTCTTTTGTTCTCATATATGATGCTGTTGCTTCGAGAAATCTCACTTCTCTGATTTCTCCTTACTGTTGCCATCTTGCCGATATTTGTTTTTTTTCTTGTGTAGGCATGCCACTGAAAAAATAGTTATATTAATATTGTCTAACTTCTGAGAAAATATTTTTCACAGGCGGTCGTTCTTATAATAATTTGAACTTGTTGCTTTTACAGGACACTTTAAAATATGTTGAAAACCAAGTACAGACACTTGGAGAGACTGTAAAGGGGTTTTGTTCTAATGTTTTTCAGGACTTCCTTCCTCCTACTTTGTCCAATCCAGTGAATCATGATGCAGGCACAGTTCCACAAAAAGGACATGTCACGGAGACCTATACGAAGTCTGTAACTAATCTAAGAGAGGAGTATGTCGATACTGATACTAAATTACGTCCTTCTGCTTTGTCCAATCCAGTGAATAATGATGCAGGCACAGTTCCGCAGAAAGGAAATTTTGTGACAGAGACGTATACGAATTCTGTAACTAATTTAAGAGAGAAGTATGTAGACACTGATACAAAATTACTTCCTTCTGCTTTCTCCAATCCAATGA
The DNA here is from genome assembly GCF_009905375.1 of Apium graveolens. Lineage (NCBI taxonomy): Eukaryota > Viridiplantae > Streptophyta > Magnoliopsida > Apiales > Apiaceae > Apium > Apium graveolens. Next base: position 10,639,836 of record NC_133649.1, on the reverse strand, counting down.
ATGAAGATGCAGGCACAGTTCCGCAGAAAAGAAATTTTGTGACGGAGAACTACAAAAAGTCTGTAACTAATCTAAGAGAGAAGTGTGTAGGTACTGATACAAAATTACTTCCTTCTGCTTTGTCCAATCCAGTGAATCATGATGTGGGCACAGTTCCACAGAGAGGAAAATTTGTGACAGAGACCTATAAGAAGTCTGTAACTGATCTAAGAGAGAAGCATGTAGATACTGATAAGAAGTTTCTTCCCTCTGCTTTGTCCAATCCTGTTAATTGTGATGCAGATTTAGTTCCTCAGAATGAAATACATGCAACCCAGAACTATAACAAGCCCTTAAACCTCGTAGAAGAGAAGTATGCAGATATAGCTTCGAAACGAATATCTACAAAGCAGGATTCAGTTCATCATGTGCCCCCTTACCATAGACCTAACAATGTGAAGCAGACTATGCCTATACCCACTGAAGGGGACAAGAAAGTAACAAAAGCTCTCTTTCCTTTAACGAGAGAAGGCTATATCGGCCCGGATTTTGAAGGACTTGTTGCTAAGGAGATATCTTCTTTCAAGGACTCGAATTCTATCAGGATCCACGATGAAACATCATTAGTTGTTGTGACTAAAGATGACTATCACAACCATGAGATTATTGATGAGGCTTTCTCAGATTTTGAAGGACTTGTTGCTAAGGAGAATTCTTCGTCTAAGGACTCACATTCTATTGGGATCAATGATGAAACGTCATTAGTTGTTGTGACTGAAGATGACTATCACAACCATGAGATTACTGACACGGCTGTCTCACCAGCTGAAGATGATAGTGTGAGGGTTTGTTCGTCTGTAAAAGAGAGAACATGTGATACTTTTTTTGACGATTGTGACTGTAAAATTTTAGACATTCCTCAATCATCTGATGTGGAAAGTTCCCTTTCCTGTGGTTGCCAAGTAGTAGAGCCGACACTTTTTTGTTCTACCAGTTCCTTTTCTAACAATTCTTATTATCAGTCAGAGTTTGATACCATTCCATATGAGACAGAAAACTTTGCCTATGATCACACAGATCCAGACAGTAGCGTTTCCGAAACACCAGGTACTCTTCTACCACTCCAAATATCAGTTTTTTATATTTTTTCTAATGCAATATTAGCTTATCTATATGTTTTGTTTTGAGTAAGCTTGTCCTTGTCTATATGTTTTGTATTGATATAACCTAGAAACATGATTAAAGTGTTGTCTTTTACCTTGCTAAAATAAAAGTGGGTATTAACCTATACTGGCTGTATGGCTTTAGCCTTTACACATATTCCTGAGCATGTAGAATGCAAAAATTTATATAAGTAATGTACACAGCCGTTCTGTTTTTCCTTTAATAAAGAAACATATTGTAGTTGGAAAGATTTTATATTCAGTTTAGCTGTGTGTATGATACAACATAAATATTATAATCATTCAATTATGAAATGTGGCATCAAAATACATGGGGCTATCATTGTGGTGAAGCTAAGGCTTCCTCTATAGGAGCTGTATAGATACTCAGATATTACTTGCTCCATATCCTTCTTCTTTGACATTTTCGACTAATGGCAAGTATGTTTTGAGCTTTTGCAGGACAGGCAGACGAGTTAAAAAATGATATTCCAGATCCTAAAATGGAAAGCATTGATTTATTTGAAAAGACAGAGCTTAATGGAAGTGGTGTCATTGTGGACACTAAGTTTCTCCATGTTACCTCTTGTAGGCCAAGAAGACACAGATCATACAAGGTACTCACTGTTCTACTCCTTAAACACAGTGGCATGGCGCCATCCATGACATGAAAAACTGAGAATACTGATTGAAAGTAGTTAATTTTCTGCCTGAATTCATATGATTATAGCTTGGAAGTCCAATTATTACATCAATAAGTATATGATATCAATATATGTTTCAATAATTGTTCATCTTCATTATATTCATATGTTTCCCCATTTAACTTTTTTTGTGAAATATGTAAGATGATAAACGGACTAATCATGCCCTTCCATTCTCTAGCAAATGATCAAAGATGCATATACTAAAACGAAAAGGATATCGAAGGAGTACGAGCTACTGGGAATTTTGTATGGAGACATCGACAAGGAGTCTGTTCAGCATGAGAAAGATAGTAGTTTGCGCTTGCCCTCTATTATCGAGGAAACACCAGGAAACGAACATTCACTAACAAGAGATATAGGTGACTCTGACTGGGAACTTCTATAAGTATTTTTGCTCATGCTTAGCAATCCATATCTGTGACTGCAGATGCATGTCAGAGATGAACCCCTTGATTTTAAACAGTTTTTTTTTGCCCCAAACACTGTAGAGACCCCTCTTGATATTTAACGGTTTTCCTACATTTTTTGCTCCCAAGACGGTACAGGGCTATTGAGTGTTTATTTGTTCAAGGAAATGAAAGTTCATTTTTTTTAATCTTATTGTATTTATTTAATTATTTTTCCCAGTAAAGAATGTTAGGATTTCCTTTCAGACTTTTTCTATTCCAAAAACTACAATGACGTTTAATTTGGTATTAGCGGCTTGTATGTTAATACGTTCATCCGAATCTTCTAAAATCAAATCAAACATATCCAGAATACTCTATTCCACGAGAGGAGGATATGTGGACGGAGTTCAACCAGTTCTTATATGTGGATTGATTTTGTGAACATTGTTATAAAGATCGTTATGGTACAAACGATTCTTTTAGGGCAAATGTACATAAAAGATCTCCCTGGTAAACCACCAGCAAATACAATTTACACAAAGCCCAAAGGCTCTGTATAAGCTGCACGTGCCATGTCTGCTCCTCATATAAAAGTTGCAGTATTCTTTTGTAGTCAAAACTTAAATATTGTTTGAAAATCATGAAATTTTAAACTAGTTAATAAAAATAAAAATATATACATAATTTTAATATTTTGATGTTAGATTTCTTCCGCGACAATGAAAATATCCGACAAAAATAAATCAAAAAAATTACGGTTTAATAATAAACTTTGAATTGATAGTCACTCATGAAATTATATTTTACTCTTATTGAATTTTCATTCATTTGTGAAATTTGTTAGAACAATATTTTTGTAAGACAAAATTTGTTAAAAAATACTATATCTGTAAGATGTTTATAAACCTAATTATTTTTAAAATTTTGAAAAATATTCTTATTATAAATTTAAATTGAATATTAGCTTTTAATATTTGCTTAAAATAATTTAAATAAAATTCAATATTACAAGTTTGACACTGTATCAACAAGCTTATCAAAACTGAAACAAACACAAGCTTATCAAAACTGAAACAAACACAAGCTTTCATCTTATTCTACTCTGCCTCGAAAATGATGAGCGGCGTCGCCGGCGGCATTCGTTTCCGTTGCTTTCATCCTCTCTACTACCTTCGCCGCCGTCAACTCTGCGGCGTCTCCGCCGCAGCAAATAAGCAGAAAGTAATTGTTATTTCCGGTCCCACCGGCGCCGGAAAAAGTAGACTTGCTCTTGAACTCGCTAAGCGACTCAACGGCGAAATCGTTAGCGCCGACTCAGTTCAGGTGCTTATTAATTTTATAATGAAATATTTCTTTTTATAATGCTTTTAATTTAGGTAAAATGTAATATATGTGTGTTACTGTTTGATATTTTAGGTTTATAGAGGACTTGATGTTGGTTCTGCTAAGCCTTCATTGTCTGATAGAAAGGTACCAGTGCTGTATTTTAATTTGGATAAGTGTTTATCGAGACGGCGTTACTGTATTTTTAATCTCGATAAATGAATGAAATTATCCGGTATAGAGGATGTTGATTTCTCGAGGTTTATTTGTATTTAATTTAGTCGTTTTTAACTACATTACATAGTTTCGTTTATTCTGTCTATATTTCTGTGTGTATGTGTGTGGAGATAGAGTTGGTCAGTGTTTGATTTTATGATTGTTTGCAGGAAGTCAAACACCATTTAATTGACATTTTGGAGCCGTCTGAAGGTATGTATTTGTGGAGTTGTAGCTTTTTCTGTTGCACACAATGTGTTTTTTTTTCACTTAATAACTAAGGTACATAGATAACTTCATGCGGTTGGAAACTGGGATGTATATGAGTTAGCGTAGGAGCCTAAGATATTTATTGAACGTGTAGCAAGTCATTCTTATGGAGCATGATAAGATAAGGACGGACTGAAATTGATTTGTTTGAATGACAGAATCGAGCAATGTATGATAAGATACATGCTAAAACTGGGATTTATGTGTAGCAATCAGCATAGGAGCCTAGGATATCTATTGCAGGTGTAGCATGTTGTTCCTATGGAGCTGATAAAATAACATCATAATGAGTAATGACACTAAAATTAATTTGTTTGAAATTTATATCTAATTTGCAGAAACATGTAGTTGTTTTAGTGAAAGGACAAAGTTTTTACTACTTTTCTGGTGAACCAATTTGCTGAATTCTTTCGAATTTCTCATCATGTCACGTGTTTTATAACTTTTAGAGGTCATCATTAGGTATTTTTAATTTTAGTTTATCAAATGAGTATCATCACTTATATAAAATATTATATGTTTAAAACCAGACTACTCTGTTGGGCAATTTTATGAGGAAGCAAGGAATGCTACGGAAAAGATACTTGAAAGTGGAAGGGTCCCAATAGTCACTGGTGGAACGGGATTGTACTTACGATGGTAAAATTTTGCCTCTGTTTGCAAATTAGCTTTCTAGCAATTCTTCATCTGCCTAGAAAAGTTGAGAATTAGATTTCAACTTAAGCACATTTCTAAGCAGTTGAATTATGGCATAATTAAAATAGTTGGATCAGTATCTCTACCCTGATAATCACTTTCTCCAGTTTAGACTGTAAAGGCACTATCTGACTTTTTTTTCGCCAAGTAATAAAATTCAATTATTTCAATACAATCTGTGTATATAACTCTTTGACAGAGTTAAAAGGTTATTTCTAGGGCCAACTTTAAAGAAGAAATATTTTCACAAAGTTGCAGTAAGGGTTAAAGATGATAATTCAATAATCTTTCTATCTCATTGTTTTCCAATAATATAGGAATACTTCCATTAAAAACCACCACTAGTTTTAAGTATTAGACTACTAGGTTTCATTGCTCATCCTCCTTATCAGAAATAAATGATGAGACATCAGTTAAGATAGCTTGTCTCACTATTTTGCATGGACTTGCATTGCTCTTTAACAACTTCATTTGGTACCTGCAACACTCAACTTTTCAAGCACTTGCCTATAATTCTCTGGGTGAATTTTCATCGGCCTTGTTCTTAATCTATCAGCAAGGAATTTTAGCTGGCTCGTGTCATTGTTAGGATGCCTATCTTTCACTATACTGGATAAGTAAAACCTTGTTACTTTTTTAATGGATTAAATATCAAACTGGTCACTGAAGTGAAGGCGATATATCAATTCGTTTATTTATCTTAACGGGTTATCATTTTGATCACTAAAGTCATATAAATATCAAATAGTTACCTCCAAAAATGCGATGAGAAAGTAATATTATATTTTGTTAAGTTCTACACATTTTTCTTCAACACTACTATAATCAAATGAAAAGTTGTGAATTCTAGTATTTTAGATAAAATATCTAGATTTTAAAACTTCTATTTACTATTTATTTTTAATTAAGTAAGATATATTAACTGTAAAATTAAAATAAATAGTAAATATTTTTTTAAAAAATCCTGACATATAATCTAAAATACTAGAATCCACAACAATTCATTTGGTTGTAGTTGCGTTGAACACAAATGTATAGAACTCAACAAAAGATTATAATTATTTTCTCATCACATATTTTGAATTATCTATTTGATATTTATAAGACTTTAGTGATCAAAATGATATTCCGTTAAGATCGGTGAAGGAAGTGATATACGGCCTTCATTTCAGTGACTGTTTTGATATTTAACCCCTTTTTTAATTACTGCAAATGGGCTTACATAACAAACTTTCATTACTGTACATATTGTGCACAAGGTTATCTGCTCATGTCAATGCACATGTTTATAAGTTTATCACAAAAGCTTTCCTTAGATCTTAAATGACCTTAAGATCAAATGAGCTTGGATTTGTTGATGTTAATGTTAATGCTGATTGATGCAGGATTTTTTTTAACTAATTAATAATTTTGCAGTGCTCGAATGTTTTCTCATGTTTAATGAAACGCAAACTACTTGGTATACATGAAATCTTTTGTTTATTTACTTTTCAGGTACATATATGGAAAACCAGATGTCCCAAAATCTTCTCCTGAGATTGTTGCTGAAGTACAAGCTGAAATTTCAGATTTAGAAAGAGATGGTGACTGGGATGCTGCTGTGCAGTTGGTTGTTCAAGCAGGTGATCCAAGTGCTCGGTCTTTACCTGCAAATGATTGGTATCGTATACGTCGCAAACTTGAGATTATCAAGGTAGTTTGCGATATTTTCTGCTGTTCTGACTCTAATACAGTTCTATATACTATTCTGTCCATGTTTTCAGTATCGAATACTAGTTATCCGCGTCATTAAATATTATTGACCGATTGTATTTTTCACACTGCATGAAAAGTGATTCCCCTTCAAGCTGCTTCTTTTTGTATTGCTGACGTGGTTGGCTATTTTTTGTATATCCCACTGGATACGGCATTACGGTATATGACTTAATTATTGAACAGATAGGATATATAGCTTTTGGGCACCGTTCCAAATTCTTAATTCTATCGCTTTCAAAAAGCAGTTTTATAACTTCAGGTAACCCACAGCGAATTGGTCTGCTTACACTGGGTGGTATACTGGATATTATGTTTAATTTTACCCCTGAATAATTATAGGATACTTCTTCGCTGCGAGTAGTCACTTTGATCAGCGAATGATTCCTATAATATTATTTCGTAAAATGTTGCAGTCTAGCGGATCGCCTCCGTCAGCTTTTCATGTGCCCTATGATTCATTTAGAGAACCTAATTCACCCAATGTAGATGATCACTGCAGCAGCAGCTCTTTAAATAATCAACCCCAGGAGAGTAGATCCCCAGGGGACCTAGACTACGACTTCTCTTGCTTTTTCTTATCAAGCCCAAGAATGGACTTATACAGGTCAATTGACTTCCGGTGTGAAGATATGGTTTCAGGTGACCTTGCAGATGTTTTTTTTATATGTACATTATGTATTGGCTGTATTATCTGTTTTTTATTTGGAAAATGTATATTCATGTGTTTTGTGTGTGTGTTTTAACTATATGTTTTCATATTAAATAATTTTCAAATGTTAAAAAACTTTAGAATTTTAATGCAGATAAGTACTAACATAAAAGCTCCTATCTTAAATTTTGGACAGAAGCTGCAAAAATACTGTAAAATTTTATGTTCAGAATTGAATTCAGCTTTACTTATTCTAGCTTTTAACTGCATGAAACTTGAGAAGATGGATAACGTAAAAATTCTCTATTGTAGGAAGTGATGGGATATTGTCAGAGGCTAAGTGGCTTCTTGATATTGGTCTTCAGCCAAATACTAATTCTGCAACTCGAGCAATTGGTTACAGAAATGTATGCCTTACATAATATGCATGTCATAATCTTTCATATGTTTTAGAAGTTAAAACTATCAGTGTTTTCTGAAAATCTAAGACAGTATAATACCCTGCATACAAATGACCTAGTCCGACTCTTCGAAGTCATTTGACTCTTATATAATTGATGTGATCTAGGCGAAACTCTACAATAAGATACGTATTAGTAATACATTTGTACTATTTAGATTGGTTGCAGTGAAATATTTTTTGATATCCAATCATCTACTAGGAATCCTCTAGAAGAGCCTAACAAGTTTAAATTCATTAATTTTATCGAATTCCTGCGAAAACAATCTTGTATATATTAAACAAATAGATAAAAAGATACACTATTGTAATAATCATATGTCCTAATACTTAAAATATGTATGATCTTTATTCCTTTCTTGTTTAAAATTTCCTGTCTCATTATTCTGTCCAAAGCTTGTGCATCTTAAGGTAGCAGCTAGCAATCAAGTGATAGATAGCATCTTTCATTCAAAGGTTGGGTCGATATAATTAAAGGAGTTGCTACATTATCTTCTATTTAGGCAATTCTTTTATATTGCACACATTGAATTGATTTCCGTAATCTTTATACTGTAGATCAAGATTACTGGTTCCTATGATCGAGTTCAGTGACTGCAGTTACTTTCTTTTATTATATACAGGCTATGGAATATCTTTTGCATTGTAAAGAACGAGGTGGGAGTTCGACAAGAGACTTTTATACTTTTTTATCTGGATTCCAGAAAGCATCTAGGTAAATGTTCCATCTTCTTCCCTCTAGTTATGGTAATCATATAATCTGCTTACCATGTAATATATAATGTATTTTCATGAGTGAAATATGTTCTGAATATGGTTCACCAATTTTTGTCACACCTATAAAGTATGCACTGAAATTCACACAAATTGTTTACCTTGTTACTGACCTGATGCATTTGCTAAAATGCAGATGTGTGGAATAATGAAAGTATTTTGACACATGTTTAAAGCTTCCTGTATTGTTGTGATTAGAATAGTTATATGTTTCTAATATAGTAGCACATTAATCCATTTTGCTTGTGGTACATAAACTCATCTGATCCAAAGTGTGGGGAGTTGATCGCCATTCATGTTTCTCATCTGACTTGGTTTAACACTGAAACATCACAAATTAGGCACCTTAGGAAAAGGATTCCAGAATTAGACGAAAATTTGTAATCGCTATTCAATGATTGAAAGTAGTCTTACTCATTTGGCCCAACACAAGTAATGAAGTATATCCTCACTAATGTTGCTGACCAGCTGGTGTATGCAGTGGTGAGTATGTAGTCATACATGACCAATTAGGTTTTACTTATTTATTGTTCCTGTGAATTAATATAATGATCACTCTCTCTCCAGGAATTTTGCCAAAAGACAGTTGACATGGTTCCGTAATGAGCCTATATATAACTGGATCAATGCTTCAAGACCTATGGTATGACATTTCTAAAAACTTGGCTTTGCAGTTTTATCCGATTTGGTTGATATTTCAGCCAATGCTGTTTAGAATGACTTTGAACACATGGGATGTCATCCCTGTGTGTATTAACTTCTTACTAATCCTTATGCCTGATTGTTGTTCCTGTATATACTGCAAAGATGCACTAAAATTTTCTAGCTATTGTGAGACTGTATAACTATATCTCTTTTCTGGTGAATCGAGTTTTATAGTCGGAAGCTGCTGTTTAGTAAAGCACTTGGAAATTATTAATATGGTTAACATAGATATGGATTCAAATTTTCTCTAGTGATAACTTAACCTTTACCCAGTGATCATTTTGACCCTTCCACATTCTTCTGTAGAACTCAGTTCTAATTTTTGCAGGAAGACGTGCTCAAATTCATTTATGAATCATACCATGATCAATCCGGGACTATGGAAGTGCCGAAAGCACTCCAAATGAAGAGAGATCTATCAGACCGTAGGGAAATCTTACAAATGAAGGGTTATCGTACCAACAATAGGTATGCCTGTGACGATGCTGAATACTATTTATTGTTGTGACATATGCAAAGAGGGCAAGCATAGGCACTTGAATAATACACATACACACACAGACATGGGCCTGTTTGGCAATATACTTATAAGCCACTTATGGCTTATAAGCCCGTAACAGCTTATCGACGAGTGTTTGTCGACCCAACTTATAAGCTGAATTTACAACTTATAAGCTGATAAGTTGAAAGTTGGCAGTGACGTACTTTTTTCCAACTTATTTTCATTTTTTCACTTTTTTCTAAAGTTTTGATTTTAAAATATAAATTTTTAAATATTTTCTAATTTAAGATTCATGAACTAAGATAAATGTATTTAATAATCATTTGTTTTAATTCATTTAAGTAAAAAAAACTTCTGACTTATAAGTAAATTTATCCAAACACTTATAGAACTTATAAGTATTTATCAACTTATCAGTTATTTCGCACTTAATCATTTTAAGTCATAAGTTACTTATTTTAAAATTTCTCAAACGGGCACTATAGATAATTGGTATGTAAACTATTATCTTCCCAACTCAATAGTATTTTTTGAATCCAGCTCTGCTGATTACAAACTTTTTATCCTTTTAAAATGATACCGACTCTGAAATCACTTTTCATCACTTTTTGATGTTCGATAATTTAGTCAGAAAAAATAATCTGTTAACTTTTTTAATTTTCAATATTGGAATGTCAGGTATTGTTCGTAATATATTTTACTGATATATATGTTTATGTGTGTGTGTGATTTCCAAGAGTGAACTAATTTCTTTGGCTATCAATTTTATGCAGGCAATTTGTGGGGCGTGATAATTGTGCAGATATTCTAGAATGGATAAGGGAAACTCAGGGACAGTTGAATTTATCTGCTAGTTAGTGGTGTTCCAATAAGATTGTTACCTTACCTGGCTGTATGTTTGACCATTGTTGATCCTGGAAAGGCTTACTGTTTTTCCTTTCTGTTCACCTTTAATACTTATCTGTAAGAACGTAGGACAAATTTTGTTAGCATAGGATATTTAGGTGAAATTGTAATTTTTTTTTGTTCTTTCAAGGGTTGAAAAGGTCTGCCTAACATAGTTGGGCTCTCTTCCTAAGTACAAAAAGCAAGGGTTAGGAGAATTCTATTGGCAAAGATCATAAAACACTGCTGATTATCACTGTCCATATGACAACTCGAATTTTGCATGCCCCAGTTCCATATAGAATTATGTTAGTGCTTGGAGTGTGTATTGTTCCTGCAAGCAGCAAATATACCTTCTTTTCCTGTATAGGAGGTTTTAAGTTGGCCAAGCTGCCTTGTGTACCATTGCTAATTGCTACGGTTTGCAGCTGGTATTGTGTTCATTCTATAGAACCATCTTAATAAAATTTAAGGGTGTGATTCTACAAGGGTGTATAATATATTTTGAAAAGATGATTTCCGCCATAAAAAATGACCTGACATTGTTCGTTGAAGAGGTGGCAGTTTTGTAATGCTCAAGTTTCTGATGTTCTGTGAACCCTGAGGGTGTTTTTATAGTACTAGTTGAATTTAACTGCAACTGAATATTTTGCACTTTTTTTTGTCAGAACTGAATACTTGAATTTGAGTAAAAACATCTATCAGATCTTTAAATCCATATCTGAAGTCTATCATATAAGATTCATTGAACATCAACTTTCTGATATGCAACTAGCTCCCACTTCACTATTTTATTTTAATGGCATTTCTCCAACAGTGCATAGAGTTCGACATCAGTAGCGAGATGAGACTGAGGGAAAGGATAACAACACCCTCTTGATTCAAGTTGAAAAAACACAGCCTTTCCATTCTGCTCAGCAAGACTGAAATACATAGAAAACAATGGCTGCCAGTATGGCAATCAGGCCTATTAACTTGATTACACAGTAGCAGCACATTTCACCTGGACCATCAAACCTGTAAACCAGAACTGACTACATATCATCACAGCACATATCAAGCTTATAAACGGGTTAATATTGCATCCTAGTAAATACTAAGCCTCTAGATTTTAGGAGAATGGTCACGATAACATAAAAGGAGCTTGCAAGAACTGTGTTTCTGTCATTAAACGAAGGTACACACTAGAAAACTATATAGGCAAACAGTACACCTAACATTATGCTAAACAAAACTAAACTAGAATATACATATGTTCAATCCTGACTTTTTCGTTCCCACTAATTTGAACTAACCTGGCATGAGGCCCTTGCTGAAACATAGCACAAATTGTGATGCAATGTCACAAATACAAAACCTAATATAGGGTTTCTCATGGCCGAAACTGGTAGCAATTCTAAGAAATTTACATCTGCTACACAAAGGAGTCCCCATCACCATCATATCAACATCTCCAACAAAACAAATGAGGACAAAGGAGACTTCCATGCAATAAACCCTTCAAAACATCAAATGAAAGGCACGGGATTCTCCAGCCAGAAAGCCTAAAACATTATCAGAAGTTTCCGGGTCGCATTGTCCCGTGCATTCTAGCTGCAAAATCAAAATAGATACATTAATTTACAGATCATATATTACCTAAAAAAGCAGTAGCGTGATGTGGAAACGCAAAAAGCACAGTAATTACATTTTTTTTGGGAAAAATACAAAAATGCGCAATATCATGGCATAATTTTCATAAAGAAAAAAAAATCCCTAAAGAGGAAGACCTGAAATAAATTTCGTTTAATTCTTTTCCATGTATAATAGTTTCTTAGCTAAGTACATCTTTTGCTATTGTATTATTACAGATTCAGATGAAAAATTCCGCCCATTAAACATGATCACAAGCTAGCCATTTTAATTTAGGGCGGCAATTTCGACTCATCAGTGCTGAAAAGTATATCCCGAGACTCAAATACCAAACACAATATCCAAGTAAATATCCAAATCTATAATATGACTTCTAATATTTAATCACTTTCTTTGTACATCAAAAGAATACAATCCAGCAATCATTGAGCAAATACTGTTTTTTATAGTTAAACACGCGCACACGCCACAACTCGAACCCTTGACCTCTCTTAGAGAAACCAAGACCTCGACCACTGGACCAATCCTCACAAGGAAAACAGGAGGAACTTCAAACAACAACACATCACCGCAACATTAGTAGTACTAAAATAATCTCACTACTTGATGCACCATTACGTTGAAACTGGCATTATTATATGGTCATATTGACATTTATAAGATGAGAATTAGTTAAACAATTGATTGGTATAAAATTACGAATTAAATTTCATAAGAAGCTACATATAATCTACTACAAGATAAAACTTTTGGATCCGTATGATTATATATAAATCTCGCGTCAAAGTATAGTCAACTTGACAAACAACGCATTAAAAACCTGTTACATTCATTAAACGATGCACTATCTTATTTTTTGTGTTTTACATATGTCATCTTTTCCGGTCACTACTTTTAGTTCATCAAAACTTACCTTCAAATCACAACTGACCCTTAAAATGATTGTGCCTACGTGTCATAACACATTATAGGACTTAACTTCACATTTTTTCTCAAAAAAAGTTAACAGAGGTTGACTTCTGCATTTACACCACAGTTTTCTACAGCCATCCCCTGCTTGGTCAAGTTTATGTGCTCTAAAACAGCATATCATTTGAAATTCGTTTCGGTATACAAATTATATGTATTAAATTTTACCTTATTTGCCTATACCAAAAGACACGTGGGTGTAACTAATGCTTACATATGTGAGCAACTATTAATTACCTGGGTGAAAGTGATCAACATGAGGAAACTTAAAAAGAAGGCAAGTAAATTTTAAGGCGTTTTAATAAAATTACAAAATCCAATACAATACAAAAACAGACAATCTCTATGAACCCAACAGCTTTATGATGAAAAAAAACTTCTTCAAATCATCACTGATACAATGGGAGTTTTAACAGTATCAGGCGTCTATTTGGAAGTTCAAATTTTTACAAGTAATATTCTAAAATATTTACACAAACCAAAATCAATTCCCGCTGAGCACAGACAGTGAGTGCTACTTGCTAGCGAAATAACTGAAACTTGCAAACATTATGATAAAATGGTCAAACATGCAGTTACTACAAACTGAACAAATAGGAATTAAGAACACGCCATTATACATTTAACAGAGGTAAAGTGGGACTCACAACTACCCAACATGCTATATATCAACTTTCCTTATCATTATCATTTTATGTACATATTATTTCGTAAGAAGGGATTCTTAGTTAAAACTGCAAACGTCGACATCAACAAGTTATAGAGGTAATTAAATACAATAAATGACCAAAAGAGCAAGTATCACGTATTAAAATATGCATGGGGGGTTGTTGAAATCGTGGAAATTCACTGATACCACAAAAAAATGACTACAAAATAATTAACTAACTTAAAAGTGCTTCTACCTTAATCTAATTCCCTTCAGCTTCTTGGAGAGTGCCCGGCGTCCGATCCATCTGCCGAGGAACTATCACTATCTGAATCTGCATCAAGAGTGTTGCATTAAGTTAGATGAATATTTAGGTATGCATCACACAAAATATAGCCACTTCATGCGGCAGCACAATTGCTAGACACAGAAATCTGAGACTGGCAAAAACTAAAATGTGCAGGGAAAACAATACCACTTGAAGAGGATCCAGAATCACTACTAGAACTGCTTGAACTGCTGCTTGACCTACTAACGTTATCATGTTGCTTTTCGACTGGAACAGAAACACCAGTTGCAATGTTCATCTCCCCTGCTGCTGCACACCCGAAAATAGATAATCAATATAATATCTTTAGCATTGAGAACCAGGATAAAAACTACGGTAAAGGCCAATAAAAGAACTAATTAAAGAGTCCCACCTCTTTCATTATCTCTAGGTGGCGCCATAACTGGAGGGACTGGGTTCTGCAAAGACACAAATATATTAGTACTTAATATCACTGTTTTCCCCATTCTAAGAAATAAGTTACTCAAATTATTACCAGTGCTGCATTGTTACGAGCAGCTTCAGCTCTTTCTCTGGCAATTTCAGCTTTTCTTCTGTTCTTGCTTAAACTCTTCTTGTAATTGGTAACTAACCTATCAAGTTCCCAAAGTGTTTCAACATCAACACTGTCAATATCTACTTCAATTTCGTCGTCATGTTGATTAAGAGTAGAATTTCTCTTCTTGATAATTTGAACAATGCTATCAAGCTTTTCCGAGGGTAAGCTCTGCAGGTTCGTACTCAGCTTCTGCTTTTCCTCATACGTCATGTCCCTCTTATTTGGATCCTTTGCTTTGGGCTTCTTTGGTACTGGTGTCCTAGTGACCGGAGGTATTGAAGGTCTCGGTCTGGAATCACCGGGATTCAACATAGACTGGGACCTATCCAGAGCCCTCATTGACAGAGGGGGAGCTGCCCTTGAAGTAGGAGTCTGTAATCCTGCATAATGCATCATTTCATTCCTCCACTCATGATTATACTCGGATTCTATAGCTGCCCATTTTTCTTCAAAAATGTCAGATAACTGAGCTGCCATAACATGAACATCTTGCCCCGGAGGATTATATGTCATGGCATTACTAAAAGTAAGCCGTACATCCTCAGCATACTCCCCCGGAGACTTATACAAGTTCTGTGCTAGCTTGTTCTTAATTGTTCCCAAATCCATTGGATGTTTAATGATATCATGATAATCATGCAGACCAAGTAACCTAGCATTGACAGGTTCATTGAACACCCAACCATGTTTGTGTTTCATCAACCTCTGGAGCAAATTGCCACAATTCTTAAAAGCTTGATTCCTGTGTCTCTCCATACCGAACCCAAAACCTGATCCACCATGTTTCCTCCCGCCGCTAGATTTCGGCTTTTTGTTAGTTTCAGGAGGCAGCCTATCCTTCCCAAGTAGAAACTCTGAATTTCGATAGAACTGATTAGCCTTGGGAGTCCTCTTCTCCTTCTCAACAAATTCACCATTTCCATACACATGATTATTGTTATCCATCACCGACACACTTAATGGTCGAAAGGGCCTATAATCTTGACCACCACCCATCTCAGAATTCACTCTCATCAATGCTCTCCTATCTTGACCACCCACCATACCACCCGCATCCGAATTCCTCCTCAACAACACTCTCCTGTCTCCGAAATCATTACTCTCCATCACCGGAACACTCACAGGAGCAGGTCGAAACGGCATGTGAGACACAGGACCGACCTCAGAATGTACTCTAGTCAAAGCTCTCCTTTCCATCACATCGTCCCCTAAATGCTGAGATTGACCATAACCACCGCCCATAGTTAAAGCCGTTTCAGCCAGCGGAGCTGGCTCTACAACAGGCCCGGGAACAGGAACATCACATGCATTATTAAGCTCAATCTCCTTCTCTTCAAGCTCCTTAACTAAACTCCTAACCTGATCCAGCTCACTAACTAACTTACTTCTAAGCTCCTGTAACTCGTCCTTTGAATTCCCTGCCCCTAAATTAATCCTAACCTTATCATCAACCCTGATCACAACCTCCTTCCTTTCCCCATTCACATCCTCCACCTCCACCAACTCCTCCAAAACCTGATTATCCACATCCAATACCCCATTCTCAACACCTAATTCCTTCTCCCGTTCCAACTCCATCGAATTCCCATTTTCAACACCTAATTCTTTCTCCGGTTGCACCTCCATCAAATTCCCATTTTCCGTTTGCAACTCCATCGAATTCCCATTTTCCGGTTGCAACTCCATCGAATTCCCATTCTCAACCCCTAATTCCTTCTCTGATTGCACCTCATTCGAATTCCCATTTTCCGGTTGCAACTCCATCGAATTCCCATTCTCAGCACCCAATTCCTCCTGTATCGAATTCCCATTCTCAACACCCAATTCCTCCCGTTGCAACTCTCTCGAATTCCCATTCCCAACACCCAATTCCTTCTCTATTTCCAACTCTTTCGAATCCCCGTTTTCGACACCTAGGGTTCCCAAATTCTCCTCAACAACAACCCCAGTCCCACAATTCTCACCACCATCCTTCTTCTCATCACCGTTAACCCTACCATTACCATTAACCGCGACTTTTCCGGCGACTTTTTCGGTCAAAACACCATCATTTAAGGTATTCTTAAGCCGTTTATTATGAAACTTTCTCGTATAAACTTTACTAATATGCCCCCACCGTTGCTTTTCATCGGCGCCGCCTATTGTCTCCGACGCCATACATATAAAAACCCTAACTTTTCAATTCAATTCAAAATTAGGGTTTCTAAAAATTGGGGATTTTTAAAACCCGCAACAATTCCCCTAGATCCGGGTCAAAAAGACTCGATCTTTAAACTAAAGACTCGATTTTTACGCTAATTAAAGACCCAAAATCGTAAATTGAAAAAAGCTAGGGTTTTGAGTGAGAGATCTGAAGAAGAGTTTGAAAAAAATAAAAGAAAAATAAAGAAAAAAAGGAAAATAAAAGAAAGGGGAAAATAAAAAATTAGATTTTTAGGGTTTGTAAATTGGGGGAAGAGAGAAATAAAAAAAACACACACACACGCACAAAAACAAGATCTGAAGTGTTTGAACAAGGGGAAAGAGGGTTGTGTTGTGTTTGATCCGAACTCTTCTCTCTCTCTACTTTCTCTCTCTTCTGACAAATCTTTTTGTATGTATAGATTAAGTGCCTATATATATCACTTACGCAAGATTAACGTAGGCTTAGTCATGTTTGTTCTTGCCCACGCGCTGTGGCAGGCAGAGAGACGGTTGAGGCACACGTATGTTGACTTGGAAAATAAATACTTCATAAATATGTAAATTTGATTTTCAGATGAATTTTAGTAAATTTCAAATAAAGATAATCCTTTTTTTAACTTTTCATCAAATATTGAAAATTCCCTATTTTCTGAAAAATTCCTTAGTGATTACTGATTGATTTTTAAAAATTTAATATTGATCGAAATTTGACTAAACTTTTTTAATATTTTTATAATTGAGCAAAATAAAATATTAGATCATTGAAAGAAATATATAATTTATTTTAATATATAATACTTATTTTTCTAAATAATATAGGAATAATATTTTAATTTTTGATCAAATATGAATTAATTTGACCACTAAAAATAAAATATAATAATTAAAAAAGGAAAGAAAAATAAATTTTTATTTCTGTTTTAAATTTATTTTATTTATTTAGGCATACGTTCAACAGGATGACGTGAGTGATGACCGCCAAAGAGTGAGACACTGAGGGGAGATGGGGGACACGGAGGTGTTTAGCGAGTGGGGGAGAAGTGACACGTGCAGTGAAAGTGTGGAATGAAACAGAGGATATAGGTACACACAAACACTGTAGTAGTTTTGTTTGTCTGAGGCAGTGGTACATTTTTTATTTGTTGAGAATCTAATACTAAAGCTTTTTATTTTTCAGAGAATATTTCTCCTTTTTATTTTTTGAAAAGACAAATATAAAATAAAAAGCATGATAGGACATGATTCTCAATTTGCTAAAAGTGAGGTTTTATGTTGTCATGCAAACTAAATTCAAGATAAGGATAGAGAGTCATTTGGAATATAATAAAATTAATTGTTTTTTATTATTTTAATAAAAAGCTAAAAAAAATTCTTAAGAATATAAAGGTGATAGAACACAGGAGTACTTTTAAAACTAGAGTTCAGAGGAACTCATGACTCCTTCGATCCATCTTTTACTTGTTTCTTGAATATTAACGGGTTAATCTTGTACTCGTGGGGAAGTTTTTGACAGATAAATATATTAATTTTCAAGCAATACAAAACGTGATGGCATCAAACCTAAAGAAGGCATGGAGGTGCACGATCTAGGAGGGTACCGATACTTATTTGTATTTTTCCATGTGATGGATTTGCGTGAGGTTATAGAGGGCGGACTGTGTTCGTTTGAACAAAACATGTTAGTATATCATAAAATGCAGGAGGCGAGGATGCACAACAGGTTATATTGAATGAGGTGGACATCCGGGTCCAAGTGCATGATATACGTAAAAGTTTTATATCCGAGACCATTTTGCAGAGCATTGGTGCGTTTATAGGCAAGTACATTAAATCAGATCCTGGTAATTTTGATGGTATAACGAGGGAGTTTGTTCGAATACGAGTTACGTTAAACATCCAAAAATCATTGAAGATACGTATGAAAATTAAACGTGAAGGCGGAAGTTGGAGTTGGGTGAATTTTAAGTACGAAATGTTAGGTATCTTTTGTTTTGTTTGTGGGATTATGGGACATACAGATCGGGAATGTAGTGTTGTGTATGCATATCCAGAGAAGGAGATCGAAAGAGCGTATGGAGCATGGCTTAGGGCACCAAGACGAGGCGGAAAACAAAATGTTGGTGCAAGGTGGCTGAGAACAGCTGCATGAGGTGTTGGATTACCTAGCCATGGCGGAGGTACGTCATCCCAAGAAGAGGGAGGTTGCAGCAGTGACAAAATGGAGAGATTCACGGACATGACAGGTGTGGTGCGAGAAAAGGGGGGAGATAATTGTGCAGTTTTTGTTGTATCTAAAAATCAGGGAGCTAGAGATAAGGATGGACATATTTCATATTTAAATATGGAGGATAATCAGGAAGATTTGAATATGGTAGTTGGCTTAAGGCAGTGGTGCCTAGATGCATATGGTTGCAGCATTGGGTTTTGCTTATCGAAGGAAAGGTTTCTTGTGAGTTTAAGCAATTTGATGAGGATATCAAACTCTAAGTGGGGGAGGGTTTGTAACACCTTTTGATTTAAAGATTCTGGTTTGGCGCACTAAGGCACAAACCAAAGTTAAGCGACGCTGAGCTGGGCAGCGGCACACGCATTGGTGCGCTTGGCGTAGGCGGCGACAACTGGGGCACCATGGGTTTTTGAGATATTTAGTCGGCTTGTGGGATAATTATAAGTAGGCAAAGCAAGTAGCTGGGAGTTGAAGCTGAAGTCTAAGTTGGTTAAGTCAAGGCATGAGTTGGGCACATATTTTGTGGGAATAAAGGAGAATTTGACAAGTGTCATGGTTGGGTAAGGCACCAAATTCAGGATTAATTAAAAATAAATATATATGGGCTTATATATATTTAAATGAAAGGCTTTTGGATGTGCAAGTAACTGCCCAACAGTTGGGAAAACATGGGGAGCATTTGGTGCATGGGCCTGGGCAGTTTTGGAAACTACCAAGCAGTTATGGAAACTGCTCAACAGTTGGAAATTCGAATTACATGTAATCTAGAGATAGAAACAAGTAATAGAATTCTGCACTTGTAATATTTATGCTAGGCAGTTAGGCAAAGGCTAAAAGCATAATACTTGGTTGTAATCCTTTATATTTATGGTAATATAAAGTTGGGGTGTGGAGCTCATAATTTTGTGTATTTTATATTTGCTTGGTAATTAAACATACTTGCACACACGAGGCACTTGGTGTTGCACTCTTGGTTCTTTGTGTTTCCGCTACAAAGTTAATTTGGGTTTCTGGGCGACAACCTCTTAGGAAGGCTAGATGGTTTTGACAAGGCGCACAGTTGGGCGACGAGCATCAAAATCAGGCCGCGCAGGTTTCAGTTTAAGGCGAAAAATTGACCCTATTCATTGTGAGTTTTGTGGGCTTAAACAACGATGGTTGGAGAAAATACAACTGGTGAAAGGTTGGCTATGTTAGAGGGATTTATTGAAAGTAATATGTCCTAAGTCCAACCAGGTATTAGGATTTAGGAATAACTTTTATGTAATCTGTTTTGATTTCATTGATATTAATAAAAGACTTGTTTTTGTTTTTTATTACGGGCTTTATCTATTTAAGTGTTTAAATAAGATATACCATAGTTTAGAGTAAAGCTTTTTATGGATTATGATGAGATCATAATAGTGAGATCTAAAAAGATGATAACTCTAAACTTAAATAGTTCCTGGTCATAGGATTACTAACTGGTAATTAATAATCCGCAAAGATCGGTACATACTATGTTTGCTTCATTATGAAGGATGTCTGTTCTCATAGACATTTGTGTGGTGACACTATAGCTAGTATGTAGGTGCTTATTATAGAATAAGTTCACTGAACATGACTCGCACAACTGAACAACTGATGGAGTTCACTCACGTGTCAGCAGTTGTTCGCTTAGTGATAGTTGTACAAGTATCCTTAGACTTGAGGTCATCATAGTCATCTTGTGTACACTGAACTATGCTTTGGTTTAGTTCTTAGTCTCCAGGGACAATTATTAGGGCTCTTCTGGGTATAGGAATTTGTACACGAAGATAGTGTATGATCAATAAAGGATCTACCCCTTCTAGTGAAGGAAGCGAATATTCAAGGCTGATCCACTTATGCTAGTTCAGGAATCTCTGTCCAGAGTAAATGAAATTAGAAAGGAGTTTCTAATTTGCATAGAATTACGCATAGTAAATGGTAAGCAAAGTGATTGAATTAGATAGGCTTGACACGAGATCCATGCCTTGTATTTAATCGGGACATTGTAGGGTAGAAGGAGTTTATTGTACGGTAACTATTCACTGACAGGTTCTTGGTATTCTAAGCAGTGAATTCATATTATCCGGATAGTCGCGATATGTTGAGAAGCATCACTCACGATGTAGAATAAATGTGATTAATTAATTAATCATAGTTTTATTATTATTTATTTCTACTACCGGCTTAATATTGAACCTACAGGGTCACACCATAAAAAGAGAATGATTTTATGGTGGAGGAATTAATTAATAATGACTAATAATTATTTATTTGTGAAATAAATAATTAATTGGCAAATTTAATAATTGATTAAATGAGATTTAATTGATTATAAATTAATTAAGAAAAGTTCTTAATATTATTAATTAAAGATTTAATTTTTGGAAATTAAATCAAGAGAGAGAATTATCTCTAAAGTGTTTAGAAAAAGGATTAATGATTAAAAGGTGTTTTAATTATTAATGAGAATAATAAATGGGATAATAATAATAATATTTATGGGAAAATTTCAGCAGAAAATTTTGCCTATAAATACACTATTATAGACCCTATTTTATTCTAACACACATCGAACCCCAGAAACCCAAAAGTTTCAGAAAACCAAATTCTCTCCACCTCCTCCTCCTCCTAAAAGTCGTTTTCTTGGTGGATACCGGTGGAGTGCTTCACACTTGAGGAGCAACTGCTAAGGATCTCTGATCGTTGTCTCCGAATTATTTTTAAAGGTTAGATTCGATCCCTCGAATTTTTATTCACGATTTATATGCTTTTATTTGGATTTTGTATGTGTGAAAGAGTTTTGCCATGCCCCCGCTGCGTTTAAAATCCAACATTTATGGGAGTTCCACTGTCAACATATGAAATATGTTTGGCAAATCAAGTTCAAGTTATGAGGGATGAATTTGCTGCGTTTAAAGAGATGGTGGCTGGGGTGATGGCTACAAATGATGGCAAATTTACTGATCTATTTGCAATAACTGCTGTATTATCTGGGATGGTGAAGGATGATTTGTAAAAGATGGCAGATGAAGTTGTTATCTTAAAGAGGGCTGTTGCTGGTGGTCATGTTGGTGGTGCAAGGGAGGGCCACTCAAAGGTAAAGATTCTAGAACCAAAAGCCTATGGTGGCGCAAGGGTTGCAAAGGATCTGGAAAATTTCTTATGGGATTTGGAACAGTACTTCAAGGATGCCCACATTGAGGAAAGTGAACAAGTTTCAATAACAATTATGTACTTGGTTGGCGATGCTAAGTTGTGGTGGCGAACTCGTACCGATGGTGATGCGAGTGTGGACAGACCCACCATAACCACATTCGAGGCATTGAAGAAGGAACTTAAGGAGTAATTTCTGTCACTTAATGCTTCTTGGCTTGCTAGGGAAAGTTTAAGAAATCTCAAACAAACAGGGGTTGTTCGAGATTATGTGAAAGAGTTCAGTTCTTTATTGTTGGATATAAAGAACATGTCGGATGAAGACAAGTTGTTCAACTTCTTGGCTGGCTTAAAACCTTGGGCACATGCAGAATTAAGGAGGCAGGCTGTTAAAGACTTGCCAACTGATGTGGCTGCTGCTGATAGTTTAGTAGACCACAACAAGCAAGCTGGTTCTTCAAATGACGTTGATTGTGGGAAAAACAGTGGGAAGAATCATAGGAATGAGAGCAGAAACAAGAAGAATGATAAGAAAAATGGCAATGGGGATGCCAAGAAATCATGGTAGTCTCAAGGCGTTGGTGACAATGGGTGCTTTATTTGTGATGGGCCACATTTAACAAAGAATTATCCCAGAAAAGAGAGACCGAATGCTCTTTGTGTGGAGGAGCAAAATGAGGAAAATGAGGGAAGGGAATGATAGAGTTCCAGCTAGAGTAAATCCTATACGTTTGGTGATAATAAGGACTGAGCAATCTGTTGAAGGCGACAGGTTAATGTATGTGAAGGCGACGGGTTAATGTATGTGAAGGCCTTAGTGAATGGGAGGGCAGTAATGGTTCTGGTGGACACGGGTGCTCCAAATACTTTTATTGTTGCACATTGTGTTAGTGAACTTGAAATGGAATGGGCTCCAAGTTCATATCAGCTAAGGACGACGAATGCTGAGGTACAACAGATTCGTTGCACTTTTATTGTGGATTTGAAGGTGGGTAAATGGACATGTAACTTTTGAGTTTAGTATCCAATAAAGGCTTGTTTGCGATTTTTTTTTAAAATGTTACTTATAACTTAAAATTGAAATGTGTCATATAAGTAATATGAACAACTAAATTCATTTAAATATGAGTAATTATAAAATTTATCCTATATAAATATATATTTATTAACAAATAATTAATATAATAATAATATTAACTATAGTTAAATTTAAGGTGGTTTTAATGGAGCCTTTGAGAAAACAGAGTGGCAGCTCAACGACTCGACAAAACGTGAGATGAAAACCGTAATGTACCATTCAACCAACTTTCTGTTTTTCATCATTTACAGGAGAAAATGAGCCTCATATTAACGTTGCTAAAAATTCTTTACAAATTAAAAATGGCCTTTGGGCCCATTTATAATAAACGGGAACCCAAACATGCACTAAATACAGTTAAACCACCTTTAAAGTAATAGTGTCAGTACCGAGAAAAAATATTACCTTGACGAATTTATTATTTTATCGGAAGTAAAAATACACTATATCTATTATATTGGGACTGAAAAAAATAATATTTTAACGAGATTATTACTTTTAACAATTATTAGTTAATGGGGGTTTAACTTTATCACGAGATTTGTTGTACAGAAGTGAAAACCGTTTTTAAGTAGACACGGGATCAACCTGAATTTGGGCAGAAAAGAGAGCCCTATCCAATGCATGTATGGTTCTACATGTCTATGTGAACTCATGAGGTGTGTAACCTGCAGTAACACATATATCTCTAGGCTTTTTCCCCAAGATCACCATATTTTGGCACATGGCACAACAATGAGCTGATTGTGGAACTCCCGCTGATCGGCAGGTCTCGGTTCAATTCACGAAGGAAAATTAGTGTACATGATATAATGTTATGTGAACTGAGCTTCAACATTGATAGAAGTATACAGTAAGAAGGGGCTAAAACAAAGGGAGAAAAATAGTTGACTAAGCAGCAGGTCATGTGCATTCTATCGAATTTGAGGAAGAGATCCACCATCAATGGGTCAACATTAATATCTTCTTCAAGAAACTAATAACACAAAGCTACCCCTTTTAATGTTACAATGGGATTTAAACATCAAACCTACAAATTCTCCTCTGCTTCTTTGTTCAAGATTATTTCCATAAAATCTTCGACAGTTTTCACTATAATCCTTATATTTTCGTCTTTTGTTTACTTCTTCACTCCATTGAGATTTTCTCAAGAACCATTCTTTAATGCCAATGAAGCACAGGTGTTCAACGGTGATCTAAGGGATGCTAGATTTCCATGGAACAAACTCTGTTTTGGTCCACCGTCTGAGAAGCTCAAGCTCGCGGTTTTCTCCAAAACATGGCCCGTTGGTGAGTTTCCAATTTTCAGTTCTTAAATGCTGTTTTTTTACATGATCATAATTCAAATCTATTTTGTTTTTTCTAGTTCAAATTAGTCTAGAAAATGTTGTATCTAGTGAAGTGCTATAAAATCAGTGGAGACATTACTGTCCGATCATTAGTACAATTTGTGTTTGTAGATTTCCGATTGAATTTTATACATTGCAGAAAAATCAACTTTACAGACTACATTAAAAAAACTGTAGAGAATTTCTCCTACAAACTCGAATCTCAATTTGTGTACAGGTGCAGGCCCTGGTGGAATGGAGCGACACGCTTCAACGTTATACAGTGCTCTAGCTGCAAAAGGTCACGAAATACATGTTTTCACCGTGCCATCAGATAAAAGGCCTCACAATGACATTCAAGAAGGCAGTCTTCATGTTCATTTTGCAGCAAATGATCATGGATCAGTAAATTGTTCATTAGCATTTGATATATTCAATCAAGAAAACTTGGTAGGCGAATTTGATTACGTGCACAGTGAAAGTGTATCATTGCCTTATTGGCGTGCTAAACTGGTGCCAAAAGTGGCAGTGACATGGCACGGAATATGGTATGAAATAATGCACTCAAAACTATTCCAAGAGCTTCTTTCTAATCCTGATGGACAGTTACCAGGGCCTATGACTGAACTTCAAGAAGCAATGCCACGGCTTGTTGATGAAATTAAGTTCTTTTCAAGCTATAAACAGCATATATGTATCAGCAATAGTGCTGGTGAGGCTTTGGTTAATATATATCAGCTCCCACAAAGAAATGTTCATGTCATACTTAATGGAGTTGATGAGACAAAGTTTGTTCATGATCCTAAATCTGGTCAAAATTTTCGCGACAAACATGGAGTGCCTAGAAATGTGACCCTAGTAATGGGCGTGGCAGGGCGATTAGTCAGGGACAAAGGGCATCCACTTCTCTATGAAGCTTTTTTGACGATAACTAAGCACCATCCTGGAGTTTTTCTACTTGTAGCAGGATCAGGTCCATGGGGCAAGAGATATGCTGAATTAGGCCCTAGTGTGAAGGTATTAGGTGAACTGGAGCCTTCTGAACTGTCTGAGTTTTATAATGCGATTGACTTGTTTGTAAATCCAACTTTGAGGCCTCAAGGGCTTGATCTTACATTAATGGAATCGATGCACTGTGCCACACCAGTTTTGACTCCAAACTATCCAAGTATTACAGGAACAGTGGTGTTGAATGAAGGATTTGGCTACACTTTTGCACCTAATGTAGCATCTTTCATAGAAGCCATGGAATTAGCAATAAGAGATGGGGCAGAAGTGTTGCGGAGAAAAGGTATGGTTTGCAAGAACTATGCACTATCAATGTTTAAAGCAACTAAAATGGCATCAGCTTATGAGAGGTTTTTTCTCTGCATGAAAAACACTAGATATTGTCAGTACCCTCTTGCCACAGACTGCTAGCTGATCTGTTATATAATTTCAGCTTCTTATGCATTAGTACTTCGAAACATATCATAAATATAAATATTACACAGCTACATACAGATTATAGTCAGATTACAGCAAGTTCATTGTCATCTCTTACCTATTATATTTGGTATGACTTTCAAGCTGGTTTAGTTTATAGCTAAGAGAAGAAGAACAAATTGAGTCCGAAAGTGTTAAGAGAAGAAGAACAAATTGAGTCAGAAAGTGCTACTGATCTATATTATAAAATCCTCGACTATTTGAGTTATGAGATTCTTAGATGGTTAACGAGAATGAGAATGAAATACGAATACAAAAATTTCATTTTTATTCCCATTAACCGGATCCAAATCTAACTCTTTAATCGGCGCCTTTGTTTCTCCATCTGATTTCTTAATGCAATTCTAAAATCCATGGAATGGGAAGATTGTATATGCCTATAAAACCAAAACACAAAGTGACTTTTGTCTTTTTTATGTAAAAAAATGTTTCACCTTTCTCATTTCACTCAATGGATTGGTATATGTTAGAAACCTGGAACTCTTATTATAGACCAACTGTTTAGTTTTTAGTTAACCATCTAGTCACCTTATTTTGGTTGTATGTCTATATTAAACGGTAAACATAAAGATAGTAATTCTCTAATAAATTAGGTAGATTCAAGCAAAGATTGCATCACTTTTAAGTGGTCCGGATGACTGAGGAAATTGTCCTTTTGCTTAATGATGGACAGAGGTATGTCTAAACTTTTATGTCATTTGTCAAGTTTATGATCTGCATAGTAAGCTGGTTTTCAAAAAAATTTGAATCATGTGTCTACGGCATCATTTTTGTGTCTTAAACACCTGTTAACCATTAACAAGTGACAATATTTATACTCTTTTGTGCACTATCATCATGATTAAAGCATCATTTTCCGTATAGCACAAAATTTGAAAGACCATGTTGAATGCCCTGCCCACGGAGGGCAGATGAGGAAAAATCTGCTAACAATAAAATTTGAAATTTTATGTCCGAAATAAAATTTACGATAGTAATTTTTCATTGAAAAAAATGGTGTGTGGTATTTGTATTTTAATTTATGATTGAGATTGATTAGGTAAGTGGTGGCCCTTATAACATAATTTTTAGGGAATAATTTTTTTTTTGGTTTAGACTTCTCATCCCGAGACCCAGTAGGAAACCTACTGATATCCGTATTTCGCCAACTTTAGCAATGTCCAATTGTGAGACCCAACCGCAAATACTCCGTAATTGTAGAATTTCACGGATAGTGCATCTCCGTGCACAAGTACAACACTCCGTTATTAGCTATTTCCCTTGATTAGAAACGCATGTATAGCCACGGTTCACCTTAAATACTAAATGCATTCATGTCCCCCGAATTAGGATAACCCACTAGATAGGAGTACAGGTGATCCCAAGTTTTTGGGTATAAAGTGCAGGATGACTCCAAATTTCAATGAGCACCCCCATTGAATGCAAGAACAAAATTACCAAAATACACACCAAAATTAACCCCGCATCTCCAACGAGGACACCCGTTAAATACATGAGGAGACCTCAATCACCAGGCATATTCCCTGAAGTCCTTCAAAATTTTCATGGACATCTCCTTCACCGACTCAAGAATGATTTTTTTCAAAGAGTACCTACAACAAATAAGGGTTCTGGAAGGGGAATCAGAGTTCTTGTTAGTTCGAGGATATTTGTCCTTTGCGTCGTACTCTTGATCCGTATTCCGCTTCTTGTTGCCAGTGGGTTCATTGTTTACCATTATCTTTTTCATGTTTTCCTCCACTTTGATGTATTTTTCGGCCCTATCTTGGAGCTGTAACATGCTTTCATGGGGGCGCTTAGCTAGGGACATCTTGAATAACTCGTCTTTAGTCCCTTGCTGCAGTGCTATCATAACTACCTTGTCATCAAGATCCGGGACCTTCAAGCTTCCTTAGTAAACCGATTCAAGTAGTCTCTTAAGGACTCCTTCGCTCCTTGCACAATGCCCATGAGAGAGGATGAACTTTTCTTATATACTCTGCCACTAATGAATTGCTTGATAAAGGCTTGGCTTACTTCTCTGAAAGACCCAATCGATTTAGGGGTAGAGGGCTATACCACCTTTGAGCCATGCCAGCTAGAGTCCGGGGAATGGCCCGACACTTGATAGCGTCATTCAGGCTGCAATAACAGTGTATTTAAAAATGTCCTGACATGATTTTCGGGATCGCCGGTACCATCATATGCCTTGATGGTGGGCATCTTGAACTTACTTGAGATGTGGGAATCCATTATCTTTCGGTGAATGATGGGTTTGGATTATTAGGATCTCCTATGGGAATTAAGACATTAAGGTCATCCCTTGGGGGAACAACCCTTTGCCTTAGGTATCTGATGCATCTCCAAATCACGCTTCAGCCTTTGAATCTCAGATTCATGAGTCATAATCCTCTCTTGTACATCTTGGGGAATCGTCCATTGGATGCTCCTGGGCTGCTGATAACTACTCGACATCGGCTCCTTACCAGAGTGTCTCCTCCTTGGAGCGGTCTCCTCGTCGGATTAGTTGGAGTCTCTAGCAGAGTAGGGTCGAGAGAATTCTCGATTGTCAGGGATGAGATCCAAGTTACGAATGTATTGGGGCGTCCGCCCTTGTCCTTCACTTCAATTGAAGAAACCACTTTCTCCAGCCTCTGGGTATAAAAGCATCCCGTAAGGTGAGTTGGTAGTCAGTGAAATCACGATCGTTGAGTACTCATACCCAACGGATTGAGGGTTTATTGTTGCCTGTAGTTGCTGAGATTGGGGATTCGTTCCTTGAGGAGCTGGGGGATTCGTCCCTAGATTGGGGGATTCGTCCCTTGAGGTTGAGTCTCAGATGCCCCTACAGGGGTTCCTCCCTCCGTGGTGGCGTAGGTCGAGTATGGGGGATCTCCACCGAGGATGAGACCTTTTGCGATGAGATGGGATCATCAGTTTCATTGTTGTTTCTGCTCCGTGTAAGTATCATGGTTGTTGTTGTCTTCCTACAGACGGCGCCAAATGTTGTGGAATAAAAAATAGGGTTGTGATTAAAATTAATCCTAGGGTTGTTGAGTTTCGATCTTTAATGGTTGTTCTCGCGGTGGGGACTAGTTGTCTTCGTAAGATGCCTACGTATCTCTGTGTTGTAGAGAATTAAGCTAAAAACGTAATTTTAGGTTGAGGGATAGAACACTTTATATAGAAGTTGAGTCTAGGGTAGACTGAGGTAGGGAGACGTGGTGGACGAGTCTTCTACTTAGATGGTAAGTAGGACTCTCCTAGACGCTGGATTCTAAATCATTTCTATGAGGAGTCCGTTTCCATGTTGTATACGATGTTGATGTCAACATGGACCTCATTCTTAGGTCTGCTTGACGGGCCTATCATGTAGCGGATATTGGGCCTTGGGCTACACGACCACCTTGGATCGTGGTCGTCATAGTCTACTCGGATTATCAAAATTGCCGTGACCATGACGAACTACTTGGAGCCGCGGTGTCACATGTTTGACTAGTCAGCTTTAGGACACAATTAATGCTGAATTAATTATGTATTTACAAATTATTTTTAATCCATATAACGTGAAATGCACTTACTTTCTCTTGCATTGTTATTTTACCATCCTAGTATCTTATATTATCATGTATTTCATCTAATGAGAATGCGTCCTATTTTTATGACGCCTATAGCGCGTTCTTCCTTCATGCATCGCAGTCTAAAATTTAATTTTTTAATTTTTTATTTCAATTTGATTCCAATTAATATATTCTAAACACAGAACGATCTGATACCAAATTTTATTTATAACAAAAATCAGGTCACTCATATGTGATTTAGTGGGGGTTGCTTTTTCGTAATATTTGACCCTTATTTTAAATTGATATTGTTCTTTTTATATTATATCATGTACCATCGAGTATGTACTATTGCTTTAATATATATAGAAGTATTTATATACCATAAAAACAACCTGAGTTCAACGTACTCGATTCCAACCGGGGCTCTACTTTGGTCGTGTGCAAATAATATTTTTTTGTGACATTTTTTCATCAACCACTTGTATGATTTTAAGAGAACAATTAACTTACGCATCATGTTTTAACCGGATTTCAGCTATATTTTCAACACCGGATGAATGCGTTTTAATTTTGCAATTGATATGGATATGACCATTCTGTCAAGGAATTTTAGTAGAATCACTTAATCCACTCAATGAACTAACAAAATGCTTTTATCGTGCATCATTCGTGCTGTGCTTCTTCATGCAGCACCGCTGCAAAATGATTGAGCAATAAAAATATTGCATGATAATTTTAACAAAAGAAGGTACCGCCCTACCAAACACAAAACTAATTAAGAAGCCATACTCTTTCAATATTATAGAATCAAAACTTTTGCGTTACATACATGCAAAATAAATATAAAATGTTAACCTTCTCTTTTGACCGAACTTGACATAAAGACGTGCTTATTATACTACTCTACTTACCAAACCAATGGTTGCATCTTACTTGATGCCAAAATATTCAAAACTTGTGAATTACAGAAAACAAACTGAAACCAAACTGACCATTTCTCTCTTGATCAACACTACTGTTACATTGCATTGTATTGCATTCCCGCTTTCGAATAGTAGCATCGAAAATTTCCAATTTCTTTCGAACCCTAGTGATGTTTAGGATCAGGTCCTCCAGGACTCAGCCTAAAAGTCTTATAAGTCCTTCCGCTACTCGATTTTTGTTTCTGTAAATTTACCCGTATGATTTCGCGAGCATTTTCGATCAATGCATGTTTTGGTGTACTCAAAGATGGATCAAGAATGCGGCTTTCAGATGAAGATGCAAGAAACAGGAGAGCAAGACAGAACCAGAAGCTTAAGCCAGCCATTTTTTGTATCTGCTTTTGGCAATGTATGTATAGCTAGAGAAATGTATTGAGATGTTAAGGGTATCATTGCTAGAGTTTATATAGGCGTCCATAACTTGTTTTTGGTTATTTTTATTGTATGGCCGTCTCACTAATATAAAAGACAAGATGATACTAGAGTAGATTCCACTTTGACATTTTTTGTTTATACAATATATACAAAAGTTTTAAGGCTCGGATATGCAGCTATTCGTGAACCTTAAAAGTAGGGGTCGCACCATATGGTTGGATAATTTTTCTACTATAAAATTGTTATCAATTTATTTACTTGAGTTTCTAATTTGCTAATTTGCTACTAATATATCACCTTAAGTTGTAAAAGTTTTTTGACCTAATGTTTTTAAAGGTTTGTGGTTATATATTCAAATTTCATTAAATTACTTACAAGTGTATTAATATGTTCATCTGTTTTGTCCTAACTAATTAACATGAACTCTGTGTTTTGTTTATTTGACATGTACCCCAATCACAATTTCACATCCTCGACTTTGTCTTTTTCTGTGGCTGGAGTCTAGACAGCAAAACTTTATACAATCTGTTGACGGAGGAATTTGGTATCAAGAAAATTTGAGGTTTGTAGTCGGAATCAAGATCTACGATGGTAGTCCTTCGCCTAAAAAGTGAGCGGAGTGTGGTGGTTGTGATGAATTGAGAGCTGAAATTGCTTAGGGTTGGTGGTGGCTCCTTATGGCTCTCGCTTCCGACCTCTTGCAATTTTCCTACGTATCCCTATTT
This sequence comes from Apium graveolens, assembly GCF_009905375.1. Classification (NCBI taxonomy): domain Eukaryota; kingdom Viridiplantae; phylum Streptophyta; class Magnoliopsida; order Apiales; family Apiaceae; genus Apium; species Apium graveolens. Next base: position 10,608,137 of record NC_133649.1, on the reverse strand, counting down.
ATAGGGAATCAAGCCAACGTAGTTCTTGGGGAACAAGAAACCTAACGGGCTTAGATTTCTTGTCCCGAGGTCCAATGGGAAATCCACTGGAAACCGTCTTCTACTAGCTTTAGGAATGTCCGCCGATGAGGCCCAACCACAAAGGCCCAAGGCTCGTCCGCGGCTTCGAGACTTCACGGATAAGGCATCTCCCTGGCCAAGGATAACCCTCCGCTACCAGCTGTTTCTCTAGTCCGTGGACGTAGGTATAACTGTGGTTCACCCCAAATGTTGGACGCATCCTTACCCCCCGATAAGGAGCCCCTACCAGATTGTAGGATAAGTGATCCCAAGCTTTTGGGTGCAAAGTGCAGGATACTCCAAAATCTCCCAACGAGAACATCCATTGACTACAGAGACAGAGCTCCCAAAGCACACACCATAATTTACCCCACATCCCCAATGAGGACACTCATTGACTAAAGGAGGAGGTCTTCCGTCCAGGCATACCCCTGGAGGTATCTGACTACGGACACCGCCTTCCTATAGATGTGCTACAGGAAGGAGTTCTTCAATAGAGTACCTGCATCAAATAGGTTAGTAACAATAATCTTCATATTCCTCGAATCCTCCAAAGAGCCCGTCCAAGTAACCATGTTGAAGTCTCATCCAAGCTATCTTTCTCACTTAGGGCGCGCCCTAATGAAGGGTTTTTAGCACATAAACGGAACGAAAACGTAAATTTAAATCTTAAAAAAAACCGAAATCCTCCGCATGATCCATGCGAAAAATAATATTTAATTCGTAGTTCAGTATGTTTACCTTAAGAAGCTTTACGTTAATGGAAAGATGGAGGTCTTTAATAGCGATCCAAGAACGATGAACGGAAATCCCTAGCAGCTGCTCCTCAAGTGTGAAGTACTCCACCGGTATCCACCAAGAGTACAATGTGATGGAGGAGGAAGAGGTTGAGAGAATTAGTTGTCTCTCTCTTGTTCTACTTTAGAATTATGGTTAATTATTTGGGTTGTGGCAAATAGGGTTTATAATAGTATATTTATAGGCAAAATTTTCAGCTGAAAATTTTCCATAAAAATATTATTATTATTAACCCTTTAATTGATTATTCTTATTAACCAATTAACTAATAATTAAAACACCTTTTAATCATTAATCCCTTTTCTAAACACTTTAGAAAAATAATTCTCTCACTTGATTTAATTTCCAAAATTAAATTCTTAATTAATAATATTTAGAATTAATTAAATCTCATCTAATCAATTATTAAATCTGGTAATTAATTATTTATTTCACAAATAAATAATTACCAGCCATTATTAATTAATTCCTCCACCATTAAATCATTCTCTTTTATGGTGTGACCCTGTGTAATTTCCGGGATATATCGTGTAATTATTTTCGCTAATAAATAATTATTATTTGTGTTCAGTATCTATTCTGTGAATTAATTGTTAAGTGTTATCTGTGTTTGGATATTTAAAAATAATAATAATTGAGTATTTTAATTTTTATATGTCCAAAATAAAATATAGATAATTGTCATATCTTCCTAATTATTTTTATGTTGATTTATGAATATATAGGAATCATATGAATTTTATAAAATCTTTTTCCAGGTATTTAAAATCTATTTTATAAAAACGGGAACCAACCGACGTCATCTATTTTTACGTTTTTAGAACCCGAAACTCTTCCGAGAACTCCTTCCTAACCTAATTGTAATATTCCGAGCATATTCCATGTTTCGACTTTTTCGATCCGGCGTACGGTTAGTCCTGCGCGGGTCCCGACGCAATATTTTCGATACAATATTCGTTTCGGTAAATCAATAAAACTCGTATTTTAGATAAACAGGAGCTTTTTATTAAACTATCCCAATTATCACCTCGTAGTACGTGTAACCAGGCGCTGAGACCAAAACCGCAGTACAAATTGTACTGATTTGGATAATTATCCCGAAAACGGATACCGTTTGGATCAGTTTTTACAAATAAATGTACCATTTTATATCCGGAATGATCCAACGGGATACTAATTTTTCGTAAATATAAATAGCCCTTTTTCCGTATTCTATTTCTTATAAAAAATCATTTGCAGTTAGTAATTATATAAATTTCCAGAGAAAATTCATATATTCATATAATCTTCTGAGAATCAAACTAACAATCGGAGGTGTTACCGGAGTCCGTTTGAAAAGCTCGAGTACTCAATCCAAAGGTCTTGAGGTGTTCTATCAGATTTTGTGTTCCAAATCACTGCAGAAATCAACGTTTATTTTCTGAAAAATTATTTATTTTTGAATTAATTTTATTAAAAATATGAATTTTTGTTCGGATGATTGTTTGTATGATTTGATGCTTGCATGTTATAGAGCTTGTTTTCCTGATAATTTTCATATGTCATACGTCTGATTTGGAGTTCAATAACATGTTCAAAATTGAGTTTTATTCTCGAATTTTAAAATTAAGGTTTATAACCCGTATGAATGTTCTTAATTGAATTTGAGGGTTTCTTATTTCGAGATAGATAGATGTTGTGGTATAGTGGGTTGTATTCTCTGTGAAATTTGCAATCTATTCGTACCAGTTTCATAAATCGACGAGGTCTGTAGAGAAGGGAGTTGTCATTTGAAGTTTACGTCGAACTCGCCGGAAACCGGCAAACTTCTCGGCCAAATTCCGGCCAACTCAGGGATTGTTATGTCGATTTGATGGCATAGTTATGTTCCTGATGAATTGTAGATGTGATCTGGAGGTGGTGGTGGCCTGAGCATCCCTGGATCGTCTTCTCCGGCGAGACAGGGCATTTTCCGGCGACCCCCCTGTAAAATTACAGTTTAGTACCTGAATTATTGGGGAAGAAACAGTTAGGTCCCTGAACTTTCCAGAATTTGCAAAAATAGGATTCCTGTTTTAAAAATATTCAAAAATCATATTTCCTATTATTTTTATTATAAAAATTCGATTTTAATTTCTGAAAATTCCAAAAATTATTATTTTAATTCCGAAAATTATTTTTAATTCAAAAATAAATCTGAATTAATTAGTTAATTAATTTTAGTTAATTTTTAATTGATTAATTGGTCAATTAGTTCGAAAATTAATTGATTAATTGATTTAATTAATTATTAATTGATTTTAATTAATTATTTAATTAGATTTAATTATTTAAAAATGATTTAAAAATTCCGAAAAATAGTTTTGAGCTTTAAAATATTATTTTAAATTATTTCCAAGGCTCGATAATTATTATAAAATTGTTTCAAGCCAGAATTGAACAACCGAACTCTGTTTATTATTCCGAGATTGATCCAACGACTCGTTTTAATTTCGAAAAATATTTTAAAAATCATTTTAAATATTCGAAAGCCTATTTATGACCCGAGACTTCTTTATAAATGATATACCATTGATTATGTGACGTGTTATGTGTTATATGTGACTTGTTGGTTAACTGTCGGTCTATATATTCGATGTTTACTTGTTTATTCCGTAACTTTCAATCCGTTAATCGGATTTGGGTGAAACGAAGGGTAGATAGAATTATGTGTTGAATCGAATCGTATGAATTAAATATTGATAGATGCTTATGATATGTGAGCAGAAGAGGCAAAGCGTAGGAAAGGGAAACAGATAGTCAAGGAGTAAGACAATGGTGATTGAGAGCAAGTGCAGTGTAGTAAGCTAGTACCAGGCAAGTGTTCTGAACTTTTTCGGGATATTATAGTGATTGATAGTCCTGTTTATATTGCAAGTGCTTTGAAGCACTGAACCCTAAACCCTGATTCCAGTTATTGATCTTGAGTTGTAAACCTGATTCTTTCTAAACCATTGATTGTTGTATCCCCAAATACGAACCTCAAATATACGATACTACTCCACAAATACATACAAACTAATTATCAAACACTAAACCAGATTGCTTACACACTCAAACCATTGTATCTTATGCTTTGAAAGACCAAATCCTTGAAACCCTGAAACATTGATCTTTTTGTTATCCAATTCTTGCACTACCTAGCAGCCAAGCTTTGGAAATGCCATATTGATCGTTATGTAGATTGAAACCATTTTCATTATTGAACGTCCAATGATGTTAATGATCCTGTTTATTGTTTATTACTGCTTATTCTGTTATTATGATAGAATTGGATTATTTTTATAAAATTGTGGACCAGATTCGTGGTCAGACCATATAATGGTCAAGTTAGGCCAATGTGTGCCTTGGATCCAGTAGTTAGAGCAGTGCTGTGTGCTTTGCTAGGGATTAGTGCGTGACTGATCAACAGCCTAACCTTGGTTTTTAAAATGAAAATATAATATCCAATTCTAAATCATAATCCATTGTTCACTTGATATCATAACCATATTCACCTGATGATCATTATTCTCAGTTTTGTCATTGTGACTTGCTGAGCTAGTTATCTCATTTGTGCGATGTTGTTTATGTTCTTTTCCAGTTAAAAAGGAACCAGTTGGTAGCGAGGATCCCCAGTCCAGCGCGAGAGCTAGGGGTTCAGGTTGATCAAGTTGAGATAGTTAGGCTTCTTTTGTGATAATTTAAGTTTGTAAAAGTTGTAATAATGTTTAATACCCAGTTATGAGTTGGATCATTGGGATTTGAACGTTTTGTAATATAAGTAAGTGTGGTTGGCTTGTGTGCATACTTTAACCTGTTGCGGTCCGTGGTAATCGGTAAGTAGGGTCACTGCATATCATTATTATTATCATTATCATTGTTATAAGCAGATTATTAATAAGGTATGTGTGTGTGGACCCCAAATTTCAGACCCGGGTTTGGAGGGCGCCACACTCTGTAGGTTCAATATTAAGCCGGTAGTAGAAATAAATAATAATAAAACTATTTTATTATTATTTATATAAATTCTCTAATTCATTAAATATGATTAATTAATAAATTAATCATATTTATTCTACATCATGAGGGATACTTCTCAGCATATCGCGATTATCCGGATAATACGAATTCACTGCTTAGAATACCAGGAACCTATTCAGTGAGTAGTTACCGTACAATCAATTCCTTCTACCCTGCAATGTCACGATTAAATACAAGGCATGGAACTTGTGTCAAGCCTATCTTATTTAATCATTTGCTTTCCCATTCACTATGCTTAGTTCTATTTAATGTAAATTAGAAACTCCTTTCTAATTTCATTCACTCCGGCCAGAGATTCCTGAACTAGCATAAGTGGATCAACATTGAACATTCTATTCCTTCACTGGAAGGGGTAGATCCTTTATTGATCATACACTATCTTCGTGTACAAATTCCTATACCCAGTAGAGCCCTTATAATTGTCCCTGGAGACTAAGAACTAAACCAAAGCATAGTTCAGTGTACACAAGATGACTATGATGACCTCAAGTCTAAGGATACTTGTAAAACTATCACTATGTGAACAACTGCTGACACGTGAGTGAACTCCATCAATTGTTCAGCTGTGTGAGTCATGTTCAGTGAACTTATTCTATAATAAGCACCTACATACTAGCTATAGTGTCACCACACAAATGTCTATGAGAACAGACATCCTTCATAATGAAGCAAGCATAGTATGTACCGATCTTTGCGGATTACTAATTACCAGTTAGTAAACCTACAACCAGGAAATATTTAAGTTTAGAGTTATCATCTTTTAGGTCTCATTATTATGATCTCATCATAATCCATAAAAAGCTTTACTCTAAACTATGGTATATCTTATTTAAACACTTAAATAGATAAAGCCCGCAATAAAACCAAAGCAAGTCTTTTATTAATATCAATGAAATCTAAACAGATTACATAAAAGTTATTCCTAAATCATCATACATGATTGGACTTAGGACACATCTCTTTCAATCTCCCACTTGTACTAAAGCCAATCACTATGGTATCTAATACTCATCTTGTCTTTATGACGATCAAAGTGACTTTGAGAAAGTGGCTTTGTGAGTGGGTCTGCTACGTTGTTATGTGTGTCAACTCTCTTGACGTCTCCTCTTTCAATACAATACAAGAAATGTTACCGCGCTCCCACTAACCTTTTTGTAGACACATGGTTCATCTATATTTTTGATAAAACCAAACTCTTTGATTGTCTCATCAAAACGGATGTTCCATCTACGAGAAGCTTTCTTTAAACCATATATGGTTCGCAGCAGCTTACACACTAGGTGTTCATTTCCCTTGGAAAGAAAACCCTCTGGCTGTGTCATATACACTTCCTCTTCAAGTTTCCCATTGAGGAAGGCCGTTTTCACGTCCATTTGCCAGATCTCATTGTCGTAGTAAGTAGCAATCGCAAGCAAAATCCGAATTGATTTTAACAGGGCTATAGACAAAAAAGTTTCATCAAAGTCAATCCCTTGCCTTTGTCTGAATTCTTTTGCCACGAGCCTGGCCTTATAGGTCTCCACCTGCCCATCTGCTCCAATCTTTCTTCTGTATACCCACTTGCACCCAATAGGCTTAACACCTTCAGGTGCCTCAACCAGAGTCCATACTTGGTTGGTATACATAGATTCCATTTCGGATTTTATGGCACTATGCCATTTCTCTGAGTCAACACTACTTATAGCCTCATTATAGGTAACAGGGTCTTCATCATCAATAATTGACAACTCATTGTCATTCTCAATGACAAGGCCATAATACCTCTCAGGTTGGCGAGACACTCTCCCTGACCTACGAATGGGCTGTTCCACAGAAGGTTGTTCAGTCTGAACAGGTGTTTCCACTTGATCCGTAGTAGTTTGTGCTTCTTGAACTTCATCAAGTTTAATGTTGCTCTCACTATTTCCTTCAAGGATAAACTGCTTTTCCAAGAAGGTAGCATGTCTGGAGACAAACACCCGATGATCGGTGTAAAAGTAATACCCTAAAGTCTCTTTAGGATATCCCACAAAATTATATTTTACAGATCGAGATTCCAGCTTATCTGGGTCAACTTTCTTGACATAAGCTGGACATCCCCAAATCTTAACGTGTTTAAGACTCGATTTCCTTTCTTTCCATATCTCATATGGATTTTGAGGAACATATTTAGAAGGCATCTTATTCAGTAAATATGCTGAGGTTTCCAATGCATAACCCCACAGGAATACTGGAAGATTCGCATAGCTCATCATGGACCGAACCATGTCTAACAAAGTTCGATTTCTCCTTTCAGATACCCCATTCAACTGTGGAGTATATGGAGGAGTCCACTGGGAGACTATACCATTTTCTTTGAGATAAGCTAGAAACTCTTCAATCAAGTATTCACCACCTTGATCTGATCGAAGAGTTATAATACTATGTTTGGTTTGTTTCTCCACTTCATACTTATATTCTTTGAACTTTTCAAAAGCTTCAGACTTGTGTTTCATCAAATACACATATCTGAATCTAGATCGATCATCTTTGAAAGCAATGAAGTATGAAAATCCACCCATGGCTTGCGTAGACATTGGTCCATATACATCTGTGTGTACCAATCCTAGCAAATCTGCAGCCCTCTCTCCATGTCCACTAAATGGAGATTTGGTCATTTTACCCAATAGACAAGACTTGCATGTAGGATATGATTCAAAATCAAAGGGGTCAAGTAACCCTTCCTTATGCAATGTCCACAGTCTATTTTAACTAATATGACCAAGTCCGCAGTGCCACAAGAAAGTGCGATTTTCATCATCCCTTTTCTTTTATTAGTATGTTCAATTTGTAGTAAATTATGCTCTACGTCACATACATACAGACCATTGTTTAAAATACCACTTCCATAAAGAACGTTATCTCTAAGAATTGAACATTTATTATTCTGAATAACAAACGAAAATTCAACCAAGTCTAACATGGAATAGAAATTATATTCCTCACAATCGGGGGAACAAAATAACAATTATTTAGAATAATAGTCTTGCCCGTAGGTATATGTAAATGAAATGATCCTACAGCTTCAGCATCAACTCTTGCTCCATTTCTCATCCGTAGAATCACCTCCTCTTCTTCAAGAGTCCTACTTCTCCTTAGTCCCTGCAATGAATTGCAAATATGAGAACCACAGGTGGTATCTAATACCGAAGTAGAAATTTGTCTTAGTGACATATCAACTTCGATCATGAACATACCTGAATCAGAAGCGGTAGTCTCACTACCCTTCTTCTTCTTCAATTCTACAAGGTAAACCTTGCAGTTCCTCTTCCAGTGCCCTACCTTGTTACAGTGAAAGCAAACAGCTTTGCTCTTGGGGTCTTCAGCTTTTGATGGAACCGGATTTTCTCACCTACTTTCTTCTTCTTGGAAGGGTTCTTCTTCCTTTTCTTAGGATTGGAACCTTCACCAATTAGAAGAACAGAAGTCTTCTTAGGGGAAAAATTCGATTCCGCAGTCTTTAACATGTTGTGGAGTTCAGGCAGGCTGACATCCAGCTTATTCATGTGAAAGTTCACAACAAACTGCGAGAACGAACTCAGAAGTGATTACAAGACCAAGTCTTGGCTCAGCTCCCCATCCATGGAAAAACCAAGTTGTCCAAGACGTTCAATCAAATTGATCATCTTAAGTACATGGTCATTCACAGATGATACCTCAGACATCCTACAACCGAACAGCTCCTTCGATATCTCATATCGAGCTGTCCTCCCTGCCACATCATACAACTCTTGTAGATGCATAAGGATAGTGTGAGCATCCATATGCTCATGTTGCTTCTGTAGCTCAATGTTCATGGAAGCTAGCATGATGCATTGAGCAATATTTGCATAATCTATCCACTTACGATACACAACATGTTCATCATTATGTGCATTGCTAGCAGGTTCAGTAGGCTTAGGTGAGTCAAACACATATTCCAGCTTTTCAACCCTGAGAACAATTCTCAAGTTTCGAAGCCAGTCAGCAAAATTAGGACCAGTCAACTTGTGAGCATCTAGTATACTCCGGAGTGATAGTGCAGAAGACATAACGAATATAGTAAATCTGTAAATGATGAACACATAACAACACTTAGAAAATATTCAATTTCATTTCAAGACACTATATGAATCGGGTCTTTATTCATAAGTGGCTCTCACTAGTTTATCTAATTTATACAACCCCTAAGTGAAAATTAAGCATTCATAATGCTAGTGGGAATAGGGATCCTACATTCTATCACACAACTTCGGCTGTAGCATGAAACCTCATGTGATGTTTAATAGGCAGACAACTCTTATCAATTACATCTTATGTTATTCCCTAATAAAACTTTAGCCTCTTGAATAATTGAGTCACGGCTGTAGCACGACAAACTCAATATTCTAAGTTAAGTCTAACCCAACATTTCGTACAATTGAATCAGTCTCCAACGGCCCACGGCTGTAGCACGTAATGACCTTTAGATTCTAATTCAATGTACACATCTCTATGTAATAGACAAGTATTTCTTATTTCAAAATCAAAGCCCTCGGCTGTAGCACGAACCGACAATGATTTAAAATAAGAACCACTTTCTACCATATTGGAAGGCTATGACCGACACAAACCTGTTGTGTCATTGACCAATTACTACTTGATATTATTTAATTTTAGAGGGATTATATTATGTTACAATCATAACCATATTATAAAGAGATTCTTCCTTTTAAATTAAATATTTCAAATCAATAATCGATAATCATATGATTCCCAGATCAGGGGGAGCATTGTCAAGATGCGTCACTTAATACCCCTTTCTTACAGATAGAAATCTGCTTTTGACAGAATCATCATTTCTCTCAATATTAAAATTCATATTTAATTACGTGTTTCATAAACACAAGAATCTCATGATTGTATTCATAATATTATTGTTAAGGCAAGAAACGATTCCTATTCTAGATTTTCTAGAGCATGCCTTATATTGATTTAAGTTCACCTAAATCTATCATCGCATGGTAAACATATGCATATATCTCATATATAAAATTAAATAAACAAGTAAATGTAAAGTGCAATAAAGTAAATGTGTTTGGTTATGGCCCCATCCTATTTGATCTTTATCAAGCTCATGATAAAGATCAAGGTCAATCTAATATGGTGATGGAAATAAATACAACAACTTATTACATAAGTCTTTTTCTTTGTTTAGACTTCTTGTATGCCTCGTCTTCTTCTTTGTATCACCTCCATTGGATAGCCTTCTTGAGTCTTCAATTACATTACATAGATTGAAAGTAAAACTAATCTAATAAACTTACAAGAATAACTCGGGTTATATTCGAGATTTATGATTAAAAAGATTGACGACATGCAAGTCGTATTTAAAACCAAAACCAAAACCATTACACTAAGGTCGAAAGGCCATAACCATCCACCATGCTCATACAACACATAAAAGCATGTTAAAAAACATAATCTGATCTTAACATATCATATTATCCATTATCTAATCATAAAAAAAAATATGACAAAAATCAGAAAAATCAGAATCAAATCAGAAAAACAAGAATCACTGTTTTCAGGCAGTAAACGACGTCAAACGCCTTACAGACGAGTCGTTGATAACTTTAGCTATCAGTTTTGTTCAGACGCTCGTTTACCTATGGAATAGGGTATTCGTTTGCGTAAATCGGACACCAGACCCAGATTTCAGCAAATCTGCAGCAGCCAATTCAGAATCCGTATCTAATATGATTCTCATAATTAGAACAAACATAAATCATGTATATATCAATATATATACAAATTACATAATCATCTTATGATTATACAACTCACATAAATATCATATATTCAAAACCATACATATATAAGCATATTATATCAACATCAAATCATGGTGAATCACGTACATGCTCATATATCGAAAACAGTTAAACACATAAACGAATTAAAAACTTTTCGCAAGTAGCTCTGATGCCATTGAAGGGTTTTTAGCACATAAACGCAACGAAAACGTAAATTTAAATCTTAAAAAAACCGAAACCCTCTGCAGGATCCATGCGAAAAATAATATTTAATTCGTAGTTCAGTATGTTTACCTTAAGAAGCTTTACGTTAATGGATGGATGAAGGTCTTTAATAGCGATCCAAGAACGATGAACGGAAATCCTTAGCAGCTGCTCCTCAAGTGTGAAGCACACCACCGGTATCCACCAAGAGTACAATGTGATGGAAGAGGAAGAGGTTGAGAGAATTAGTTGCCTCCCTCCTGCTCTACTTTAGAATTAGGGTTAATTATTTGGGTTGAGGCAAATAGGGTTTATAATAATATATTTATAGGCAAAATTTTCAGCTGAAAATTTTCCATAAAATATTATTATTATTAACCCTTTAATTGATTATTCTTATTAACCAATTAACTAATAATTAAAACACCTTTTAATCATTAATCCCTTTTTCTAAACACTTTAGAAAAATAATTCTCTCACTTGATTTAATTTCCAAAATTAAATTCTTAATTAATAATATTAAGAATTAATTAAATCTCATTTAATCAATTATTAAATCTGGTAATTAATTATTTATTTCACAAATAAATAATTACCAGCCATTATTAATTAATTCCTCCACCATTAAATCATTCTCTTTTATGCTGTGACCCTGTAGGTTCAATATTAAGCCGGTAGTAGAAATAAATAATAATAAAACTATTTTATCATTATTTATATAAATTCTCTAATTCATTAAATATGATTAATTAATAAATTAATCATATTTATTCTACATCATGAGGGATACTTCTCAGCATATCGCGATTATCCGGATAATACGAATTCACTGCTCAGAATACCAAGAACCTATTCAGTGAGTAGTTACCGTACAATCAATTCCTTCTACCCTTCAATGTCACGATTAAATACAAGGCATGGAACTTCTGTCAAGCCTATCTTATTTAATCATTTGCTTTCCCACTCACTATGCTTAGTTCTATTTAATGTAAATTAGAAACTCCTTTCTAATTTCATTCACTCTGGCCAGAGATTCCTGAACTAGCATAAGTGGATCAGCATTGAACATTATCTTCCTTCACTGGAAGGGGTAGATCATTTATTGATCATACACTATCTTCGTGTACAAATTCCTATACCTAGTAGAGCCCTTATAATTGTCCCTGGAGACTAAGAACTAAACCAAAGCATAGTTCAGTGTACACAAGATGACTATGATGACCTCAAGTCTAAGGATACTTGTACAACTATCACTATGTGAACAACTGCTGACACGTGAGTGAACTCCATCAGTTGTTCAGCTGTGTGAGTCATGTTCAGTGAATTTATTCTATAATAAGCACATACATACTAGCTATAGTGTCACCACACAAATGTCTATGAGAACAGACATCCTTCATAATGAAGCAAATATAGTATGTACCGATCTTTGCGGATTACTAATTACCAGTTAGTAATCCTACGACCAGGAAATATTTAAGTTTAGAGTTATCATCTTTTAGGTCTCATTATTATGATCTCATCATAATCCATAAAAAGCTTTACTCTATACTATGGTATATCTTATTTAAACACTTAAATAGATAAAGCACGCAATAAAACCAAAACAAGTCTTTTATTAATATCAATGAAATCAAAACAGATTACATAAAAGTTATTCCTAAATCATCATACATGATTGGACTTAGGACACATCTCTTTCACCTAATACCTTAGGGGATAACTCTAAGAATCAGTGGAATTCCTTTCTTCATGTATCAATAGGGCGCGCCTCCTTCACCAATGAGGGCGCCTTGATTATGTAAGGCGTCAGCATTACTCTTCTTGTATGCATAAGGGCGCGCCTCCCCATATCTGTAGGGCGCGCCTTCTTCCTTCGTGATAAAACAGATGCCTTATCTATTCCTTAATTTTAGGCACCAATATCCCAGTTCTGACCAATTGACCCGGCTTTTACCCGAACAAGGTCTATACCAAATTTTGGGCATACAACTACCCCCCAAATTATATATGATATTGAAAATGGGATTGGAATTTTCAACTCCTAGAAAACTTAAAAAATTTGTATGAGCGTCTACCAATTTGAGGGTATACCCTTATGAACTTATTCATTCCTCTCTCTTCATCATTTTCTATTCTTCTTTAAACATGATAAGGCGCGCCTTGTATGAATGCGCGTCTCATGAATCTATACAACAACTTTTACACCCCCAGCGTAACATCTGTCACTCTCTATTGCTTCTCATCCTAATAGCTTTAACCTTGGTGTATCTAGAGAGGTTTACCACTTATGTACCATATCTCTAAGCTTACATGAGATAACTCGGCGTAAGAAACAAGAGAAATTGTAAAAATGTGCACCTCACATAACTTGGAAAAGCGCAATCCATTAACAAAGGTTCGAGAGTTCTCAAACTTTTTCATCCCAATATTGGTCTCCTATGGACACACCTTAAGTTTAAAGGGTCATCATAGGAGGGCGCTCTCTAAGGGAAGGCACAACAAGAATAAAAGACCAGCTCTCTAATCTTCAAATAATAAATAATCTTTGATGAAAGGAGGACGTGCCTTGTTGGTGAGAGTAATCCTTCCATCGACAACACAATATCATTTCATATTTGATTTCTTGCTCCTTGTCAAATCATAACTCTAAATCGATGATCTCATCTTTTCCACAAATAGTGTGATTCATTTATTTAACTCAAAGTGAAAACCTTTACGATCCTCTACAATCATATATTTTTAAAGGGCGCGCCCTTTATAGTGGCGGCGTCTTCCTCAAATAAAATTAATATCTCTGAATTAAAGGGCGCATCCTCTTTACGAGGAGCGTCTTCCTCGACAAAGATAATCATCCTTGGAGGGAGCTTCCTCTGTAAAGGCGCGTCTACCTCGACAAGGGTATTCATCCTTGGAGGGCGCGTCCTCTGTCAGAGACGCATCCACCTCGACAAGGGAAATTATCCTTGGAGGGCGCGTCCTCTGTCAGAGACGCGTCTACCTTGACAAGGGTATTCATTCTTGGAGGGCGCATCCTCTGTCAGAGACGCATCCACCTCGACAAGGGAAATCATCCTTGGAGGGCGCGTCCTCTATCAGAGACGCATCCACCTCGACAAGAGAAATTATCCTTGGAGGGCACGTCCTCTGTCACAGACGTGTCTACCTCGATAAGGGTATTCATTCTTGGAGGGCGCGTCCTCTGTCAGAGACGCATCCACCATGATAAGGGAAATCATCCTTGGAGGGCGCGTCCTCTGTCAGAAACGCATCCACCTCGACAAGGGTATTCCTTCTTGGAGGGCGCGTCCTCTATAAGAGGAGCATCTACCTCAACAAGGGAAATCATCCTTGGAGGGCGCGTCCTCTGTCAGAGACGCATCCACTTCGACAGGGGAAATCATCCTTGGAGAGTGTGTCCTCTGTCAGAGACGCATCCACCTCGACAAGGGAAATCTTCATTGGAGGGCGCATCCTCTGTCAGAGACGCGTCTACCTCGACAAGGGTATTCATCCTTGGAGGGCGCGTCCTCCATAAGAGGAGCATCTACCTCGACAAGGGTATTCATCCTTGGAGGGCGCGTCCTCTGTAAGAGACGTATCTACCTCGACAAGGGTCTTCTACAAAATCTTCATGTAATTAAACCAAATCAAAGATCAATATTCTTAGAAGGCTTCTATCTTCTACAAAGCTCAAGGGATGCCGAAACTATCTCATGTAGAAACATCTCTTGGGCATCTCACGAAGTGTCATCCAATAAAGGGCATTTCACTCTCAATATTTCTGTGAGGGCGCGCCTTAAAGAAAGGGCGCGTCTTGAAAGACAAAGAATTAGTTCCAGTCGAGCCATTCTTCAAGTACTGGCTATGACTCATCTGATCATCAAGACATCTTCATAGAAAACTTTCATAGACTTTTTCTTCTGAGGGCGCGCCCTGGGAAGGCAATTTTCTATTGAATGTCTCACATGCAGAGGGCGCGCCTTAATAGATTGTGATACTGTGCTTGGAAAGTTATGAGATTTTTCCCAGGTAAGATTTCCTACCTGCAAGAAATACAATTAATATGAAACTTTAAATGTTACCTGGAGGACGCGTCTGAGAGGGACGGACGTGTCCAATCAGCGAACTCTCCTAAAATTTGTTGGAAGTCTCTTGGGCCTCGAATATCTTCATCAAGGCGCGTTCTAAGTGTTTGTGGGGATTTTCTCCATGCTAAATCTCTTTCACAATATTCTTCCTTCTTATTGGAGTGTTCCCCTCCCGATCCTCCTCAGATTTGCTCCAGATTGATTACTCTGAACTGAATAGTGTTCTCAAATATTCTAAATCAAATATGATGCTTCAGTCTTCTTGTTGGAATATGATTCTCCAATCTTATAATTAGAATAGGATTCCCCAATTTTCTATATCGAATAGGATTCTTCAATCTTCTAATTAGAATAGGATACTCCAATCTTCTATATCAAGTAGGTTTTTCCCAATCTTCTAAACCAAATAGGATTTTTTGGTAAAAATTTGCAGCTACTATTTTCCTCTGTTTCCGGGCTGTTCAACTTGGATTCTCATAACCATATTATCTCTGAATTAAAGATAATTCAATAAGCTTCGCGTAGGCTTTAAGATCGTCCAAAACTGACTTACGGAACTCGAGATAGGGCCAAAACAGTGAAGGCAAATCACTTAACCCGCCAAATCCGAATTTTGCATCCAACCTTGCTTCTTCGTGGCCATGGCAGTAAACTTCAATCCCCATATCTAGAAATCATCATCCATGGAACTCGCTCGTGGTCGTGGATACTACATTCAAATCTCCTTCGACCCCCCTGGCCGAATATAGTTATCCACGAATCTCTTTCGTGGCCGTTGTTTGCAACCTCCTCCGCGGTTTTCCTTCAATTCTTGCGTTAAAGAACCTTCATCATGATGAGACATCTCTTCCTCCTAAGATTATGATCTTGATCAGCCCCTCCTTCTAGCACCAATTTGTTGACGTAAGAATTTGGTATCAACAAAATTTGAGGTTCGTAGCCGGAATCAAGATCTACGATGGTGGTTTTTCGCCTGAAAAGTGAGCGGAGTGTGGTGGTTGTGATGAATTGGGGGCTGAGATTGCTTAGGGTTGGTGGTGGCTCCTTATGGCTCTCGTTTCCGACCCCTTGCGATTTGCCTACGTATCCCTATTTATAAGGAATCAAGCCAACGTAGTTCTTGGGGAACAAGAAACCTAATGGGCTTAGATTTCTTGTCCAGAGGCCCAATGGGAAAACCATTGGAAACCGTCTTCTACTAGTTTTAGGAATGTCCGCCGTTGAGGCCCAACCACAAAGGCCCAAGGCTCGTCCGCGACTTCGAGACTTCACGGATAAGGCATCTCTCTGGCCAAGGATAACCCTCCGCTACCAGCTGTTTCTCTAGTCCGTGAACGCAGGTAAAGCCGTGGTTCACCTCAAATGTTGGACGCATCCTTGCCCCCCAATAAGGAGCCCCTACCAGATTGCAGGACAGGTGATCCCAAGTTTTTGGGTGCAAAGTGCAGGATACTCCGAAGTCTCCCAACGAGGACACCCGTTGACTACAGAGACAGAGCTCCCAAAGCACACACCATAATTTATCCCACATCCCCAATGAGGACACTCATTGACTACAGGAGGAGGCCTTCCATCCGAGCATACCCCCGAAGGTCTCTGACCATGGACACCGCCTTCCTGTAGATGTGCTACAGGAAGTAGTTCTTCAATATAGTACATGCATCAAATAGGTTAGTAACAATAATCTCCATCTTCCTCGAATCCTCCAAAGAGTCCGTCCAAGTAACCATGTTGAAGTCTCATCCAAGTTATCTTTCTCACTTAGGGCGCGCCCTAATACCTTAGGGGATAGCTCTAAGAATCAGTTGAATTCCTTTCTTCATATATCAATAGGGCGCGCCTCCTTCACCAATGAGGGCGCGCCTCCTTCACCAATGAGGGCGCGCCTTGATTATGTAAGGCGTCAGCATTACTCTTCTTGTATGCATAAGGGCGCGCCTCCCTATATCTGTAGGGCGCGCCTTCTTCCTTCGTGATAAAACAGATGTCTTATCTTTTTTTTTTTTTAATTTTAGGCACCAATATCCCGGTTCTGACCAATTGACCCGGCTTTTACCCGAACAAGGTCTATACCAAATTTTGGGCATAATACAATCTACATCACACAAACAAGAAACAATAAAGTGAAATTTTACAATTGATTATATTTGAACGTTAGTAGATTTATTTTTGCTATTGACAATATATTTATTTAATTTATAAAATTAGGTGCAAGAGTCAAAAAATTACCATTGCAAATAATTTACTTAATTCATATGGATTCTGTGTTCCCATGTTAACCAAAGAAGATTTTTATAGTTCTCGTTCTTCCATTTTTTTAGAAAAAGATTTCCCGAACAAATGGGATGTTCGAATGAAAACAGGAAATGTAAAGGAAGGGTAAGTGGGTCAATGGGAAAATAAATGAAATGTAAAATTCAAAGAATGAGATTACTATTTCACAGGTAAATTGCTAATCCAAAATCACTTGGAATTTAAGGTTTAGACCCCTTAACCCAACACATAATAATTTATTATGAACAAACATCCCATAATGTAACTCTTTTAAGTACATACTATTTCTTTCAAAAAATATGAGATGTAATATTAACAACCTCCCAATCTTATATGCAAAATAAGCTTGAAAATATAAATATTTTTCATAAATTCTCTTAATTAATTCTTTTGATGCACTAATATTTAAAATTAAATATTTTGTTAGAAAATTAGGATTTTAGAGCTTAATTTAATTATGTTCTTGATGTTAATCCTAAAATCTAATGATTGGAAATTGTTCAATGATATTTGAACTTAAATTTTCATGTATGGTTTTAAGAATTTTCTTAATGAAATCCATATGAAATGAGAGATGAAAGTAGCTTGGAAAAGCTTGGAAAATTTGAGAATGTTTGTCCCACATTGAAATAAATAAAGGGGGTTGTGTGCTTTATATGGTATTACCCACATGAGTAGTATACAACTACTAAGGTGTGTGATAGTCCATTGTGTTGTTGTGTGCTTCACGCACACACACACACACGCGCGCCCCGCCCCGCCACGCACCGCACCGGACCGGACCGGACCGGGTCGGGTCGAAGGACGATTTGGGCGAATGTCTCGGCGTCTCGCGTACGCGAGGCGACCTGGGCGAGGATTTTATTTATTTGAGAATTATTTTAATTCGAATTTATTTATCGGTGATTGGATTATTGGGTTGGGTTCTGAAATAGGCTAAGTAGTCTAAATATATTATATTGAACCTGCAAATAATCTGATCTGTAACAAGTTCTGATATAAGAATCAGAACTTAAGAACTGATGAATAAAATCAGAACTTAACAAGTTCTGATATCAGAATCAGAACTTAAGTACTGATGAGTCGAATCAGAACTTAAGTACCGATGAGTCGAATTAGAACTTAACTTAAGTTCTGATAATAATGTGGGTGTTAATGTGAAAAGCTGTTACAAATAATTTAAATTCAAAAGCTGTTCAGTTTTGATTTTTTCATTTATGAATTCAAAATCTGATCAGTTTTGATTTTTTCATTAATGGAGCAGTTTAATTCAGACATTAAGTGTGTGGACAGTTTCATTTTTCCTCTCCTATAAATAGAGGCTAAACTGAATGAATACAACATACTACATTCTCATCACATCTCTTCAACCTCTCTGCATTTCTCTCCCATAAGTCCTGAAGTGCTGATATTTTCCGGCGACTGAGGTGCTGGTCGAAGTGGAGGTTTTGTTGCTGCTGTTAACATAAACTCCGAGCTGTTTTATCCTGGTGGAGATATTGCGCACATCCCAAACGCAGCAGGTAGGGGGCAATAATCTCTTCAAGAGCATCCAGGACTTTGAGCAAGGCCTGGTGACTCAGCTGTAATCATTTTCTTGGCGTTTTGTATCTGTAAACCTTTATTTCAGTCACTGTTGAAAGCTATGGTTTCGGGTACATCTTTCTTTCTCTCTACGTTATTTCAGTTACTGATTTTGTTTACCTGCATGTTTTGTTTTGTTAACTATGGTCTTGGCCTAAACTTGTTAAATTCTTTATACACTTGCCTCTATGTTGCTATACTTGTTAGTGAGTTTCTCAACATTCTTGAAGAGATTATTGGTTATTTAGAATTTAGCATAATGGTTAACGAAAGTGAGGTTATCGTTGGTGGTGGTAGCAGTTCGGGTGTAACTGCTGGGGCCATTGATTGGACCACCTATAGTTTCCCACAAGATGTTGAACTAACCGGTTTACCGGAGAAATTCAACGATGGCATTGGCTTTTCTCGCTGGCAGAAAAGGATGAAGTTGTGGTTGACTATAAAGGGTCTGTGGCCGGTTGTGGAATATGAGAAACCAGTAGTGGATCAAGAGAAGGCTGACACAGTTAACGCTTTTGCGATGTGGGCTGAGAAGGATGGAGTGGCTAGAGCGGCCATTCTGGCGGCACTAACAAACACTTTGTTTGATGTCTATTCTTCTGATGCCTACTCTGCAAAACTCTTATGGGAGAAGCTGGACCAGACACATAATACTGACTCACAAGGTCTAGAAAAGTATTCTGTGGCAAGGTTCCTCGAGTTCAAGCTGGTGGACAATAAGTCCATGACCGTCTTCTACTAGTTTTAGGAATGTCCGCCGTTGAGGCCCAACCACAAAGGCCCAAGGCTCGTCCGCGACTTCGAGACTTCACGGATAAGGCATCTCTCTGGCCAAGGATAACCCTCCGCTACCAGCTGTTTCTCTAGTCCGTGAACGCAGGTAAAGCCGTGGTTCACCTCAAATGTTGGACGCATCCTTGCCCCCCAATAAGGAGCCCCTACCAGATTGCAGGACAGGTGATCCCAAGTTTTTGGGTGCAAAGTGCAGGATACTCCGAAGTCTCCCAACGAGGACACCCGTTGACTACAGAGACAGAGCTCCCAAAGCACACACCATAATTTATCCCACATCCCCAATGAGGACACTCATTGACTACAGGAGGAGGCCTTCCATCCGAGCATACCCCCGAAGGTCTCTGACCATGGACACCGCCTTCCTGTAGATGTGCTACAGGAAGTAGTTCTTCAATATAGTACATGCATCAAATAGGTTAGTAACAATAATCTCCATCTTCCTCGAATCCTCCAAAGAGTCCGTCCAAGTAACCATGTTGAAGTCTCATCCAAGTTATCTTTCTCACTTAGGGCGCGCCCTAATACCTTAGGGGATAGCTCTAAGAATCAGTTGAATTCCTTTCTTCATATATCAATAGGGCGCGCCTCCTTCACCAATGAGGGCGCGCCTCCTTCACCAATGAGGGCGCGCCTTGATTATGTAAGGCGTCAGCATTACTCTTCTTGTATGCATAAGGGCGCGCCTCCCTATATCTGTAGGGCGCGCCTTCTTCCTTCGTGATAAAACAGATGTCTTATCTTTTTTTTTTTTTAATTTTAGGCACCAATATCCCGGTTCTGACCAATTGACCCGGCTTTTACCCGAACAAGGTCTATACCAAATTTTGGGCATAATACAATCTACATCACACAAACAAGAAACAATAAAGTGAAATTTTACAATTGATTATATTTGAACGTTAGTAGATTTATTTTTGCTATTGACAATATATTTATTTAATTTATAAAATTAGGTGCAAGAGTCAAAAAATTACCATTGCAAATAATTTACTTAATTCATATGGATTCTGTGTTCCCATGTTAACCAAAGAAGATTTTTATAGTTCTCGTTCTTCCATTTTTTTAGAAAAAGATTTCCCGAACAAATGGGATGTTCGAATGAAAACAGGAAATGTAAAGGAAGGGTAAGTGGGTCAATGGGAAAATAAATGAAATGTAAAATTCAAAGAATGAGATTACTATTTCACAGGTAAATTGCTAATCCAAAATCACTTGGAATTTAAGGTTTAGACCCCTTAACCCAACACATAATAATTTATTATGAACAAACATCCCATAATGTAACTCTTTTAAGTACATACTATTTCTTTCAAAAAATATGAGATGTAATATTAACAACCTCCCAATCTTATATGCAAAATAAGCTTGAAAATATAAATATTTTTCATAAATTCTCTTAATTAATTCTTTTGATGCACTAATATTTAAAATTAAATATTTTGTTAGAAAATTAGGATTTTAGAGCTTAATTTAATTATGTTCTTGATGTTAATCCTAAAATCTAATGATTGGAAATTGTTCAATGATATTTGAACTTAAATTTTCATGTATGGTTTTAAGAATTTTCTTAATGAAATCCATATGAAATGAGAGATGAAAGTAGCTTGGAAAAGCTTGGAAAATTTGAGAATGTTTGTCCCACATTGAAATAAATAAAGGGGGTTGTGTGCTTTATATGGTATTACCCACATGAGTAGTATACAACTACTAAGGTGTGTGATGGTCCATTGTGTTGTTGTGTGCTTCACGCACACACACACACACGCGCGCCCCGCCCCGCCACGCACCGCACCGGACCGGACCGGACCGGGTCGGGTCGAAGGACGATTTGGGCGAATGTCTCGGCGTCTCGCGTACGCGAGGCGACCTGGGCGAGGATTTTATTTATTTGAGAATTATTTTAATTCGAATTTATTTATCGGTGATTGGATTATTGGGTTGGGTTCTGAAATAGGCTAAGTAGTCTAAATATATTATATTGAACCTGCAAATAATCTGATCTGTAACAAGTTCTGATATAAGAATCAGAACTTAAGAACTGATGAATAAAATCAGAACTTAACAAGTTCTGATATCAGAATCAGAACTTAAGTACTGATGAGTCGAATCAGAACTTAAGTACCGATGAGTCGAATTAGAACTTAACTTAAGTTCTGATAATAATGTGGGTGTTAATGTGAAAAGCTGTTACAAATAATTTAAATTCAAAAGCTGTTCAGTTTTGATTTTTTCATTTATGAATTCAAAATCTGATCAGTTTTGATTTTTTCATTAATGGAGCAGTTTAATTCAGACATTAAGTGTGTGGACAGTTTCATTTTTCCTCTCCTATAAATAGAGGCTAAACTGAATGAATACAACATACTACATTCTCATCACATCTCTTCAACCTCTCTGCATTTCTCTCCCATAAGTCCTGAAGTGCTGATATTTTCCGGCGACTGAGGTGCTGGTCGAAGTGGAGGTTTTGTTGCTGCTGTTAACATAAACTCCGAGCTGTTTTATCCTGGTGGAGATATTGCGCACATCCCAAACGCAGCAGGTAGGGGGCAATAATCTCTTCAAGAGCATCCAGGACTTTGAGCAAGGCCTGGTGACTCAGCTGTAATCATTTTCTTGGCGTTTTGTATCTGTAAACCTTTATTTCAGTCACTGTTGAAAGCTATGGTTTCGGGTACATCTTTCTTTCTCTCTACGTTATTTCAGTTACTGATTTTGTTTACCTGCATGTTTTGTTTTGTTAACTATGGTCTTGGCCTAAACTTGTTAAATTCTTTATACACTTGCCTCTATGTTGCTATACTTGTTAGTGAGTTTCTCAACATTCTTGAAGAGATTATTGGTTATTTAGAATTTAGCATAATGGTTAACGAAAGTGAGGTTATCGTTGGTGGTGGTAGCAGTTCGGGTGTAACTGCTGGGGCCATTGATTGGACCACCTATAGTTTCCCACAAGATGTTGAACTAACCGGTTTACCGGAGAAATTCAACGATGGCATTGGCTTTTCTCGCTGGCAGAAAAGGATGAAGTTGTGGTTGACTATAAAGGGTCTGTGGCCGGTTGTGGAATATGAGAAACCAGTAGTGGATCAAGAGAAGGCTGACACAGTTAACGCTTTTGCGATGTGGGCTGAGAAGGATGGAGTGGCTAGAGCGGCCATTCTGGCGGCACTAACAAACACTTTGTTTGATGTCTATTCTTCTGATGCCTACTCTGCAAAACTCTTATGGGAGAAGCTGGACCAGACACATAATACTGACTCACAAGGTCTAGAAAAGTATTCTGTGGCAAGGTTCCTCGAGTTCAAGCTGGTGGACAATAAGTCCATGACTGAGCAGGTGCATGAGTTCGAGATGATAGTGCATGCTTTGAAGGAGTCTGGAATGAATCTCCCGGAGAAGTTCAAGGTGATGAGTGTGATTGAAAAGCTCCCGAAGTCTTGGGAAGAGTTCTCTCTCTCCCTGAAAAGACAGAAAGGAGAGATCACCTGGACCAACCTTATGCTGGACATCTCGGTGCAAGAACAACACAAGTCCAAACAGGGACATGTGATGCCAACTGAACACGGTACCTTGAAGGTAAACATAGCAACTGTAGGACAAAAGAGGAAGGCTTTTGCTAAGAAAGCTAATAGTAATAAACCTAAGAGTGACAAGGCCAAGGCCAAGAAACCCAAGGCAAACAAACCATGCTGGTCTTGTGGGCAGGTTGGGCACTGGAGTAAGGACTGCCCTACGAAGAAAGCGAAGAAAACCGAGGTAGCACAAGCAAATGTTGTGCTTGGAACCGCAAGTGGGCCTGTAGTGAACATGGTTGTTGGTGAGGCTACGGCTTCTGAAACCAATATTGACCGGTATGTATCCTACAACCCTGTGATATTTTCTACCTATCTGTCAAATGAATGGTTGATAGATACTGGAGCTAATGTACATATTTGTGCTGATATTAGTTTATTTTTATCTTATCAACAGAGTCATAGCCTGACTGTGAAGATGGGGAATGCTAGTGCTGCTCAAGTACATGGAGTTGGAAACGTGGATCTGAAGTTCCCTTCAGGACGTATTCTATCTCTGACGAGAGTGCATCATGTTCCCGACATGCGTAGAAATATAATAAGTGGAAGCTGTTTAGTTTCTAGTGGTTTTGAAATTTCGTTCAAGTGTAATAAAGTAGTTCTTATTCACACTGGTACATTCTTTGGCAAGGGTTACTTGTCAAATGGTTTATTTGTTATTAATGCGGATCCCGTTTTGGGAAGTTTGAATAATAATGTTATTCCTACTGTTAATTGTATTGAATCCTCAAATATATGGCATGCTAGACTAGGTCATTTAAACTTTGGTGCTCTTAAGAACATGATGAACTTAGAGTTGATTCCAAAATATACCATAGAAAAGAATTCTAAATGTCAAGTATGTGTGTCTGCTAAACAGATAAGGAAACCTTTTCATAACGTTGTTAGGGATTCAGACTTGTTAGATTTAGTACACACTGATATTTGTGAATTTGGTGGTGTGTTGACCAAGGACCAGTTTAGATACTTCATTACTTTTATAGATGATAGTAGTAGATATTGTTATGTTTATTTACTTAGACATAAGGATGAAGCACTTAGTAAATTCATTATATATAAAACTGAAGTAGAAAAACAAACTAGTAAGTTACTTAAAAGATTGATATCTGATAGAGGTGGTGAGTATACGAGTAATGCTTTTAATGAATTTTGTGCAAACAATGGTATAGTTCATGAAGTTACTCCACCATACACACCTGAGTCTAATGGGGTTGCTGAGCGAAAGAACAGAACATTTAAAGATATGATTAATAGTATGCTTATTAACTCTGGGTTGCCTAAATACATGTGGGGAGAGGCTCTAAATACGGCTTGCCATATTTTGAATAGAGTCCCTCTGAAACACATGGATAAAACACCCTTGGAGTTATGGAAAGGCAGGATGACTAGTCTTAAGTATCTTCGTGTGTGGGGGTGCCTTGCTAAGGTGCTTGTTCCTGAACACAAGAGAAAGAAACTAGGTCCAAAGACTGTTGACTGTATCTTTCTGGGTTATCTTGAAACCACTACAGCTATGAGATTTTTAGTGTTAAAATCTGACATAGATGGTATAGTGGCAAACACGATAGTTGAATTTTGAGATGCGACATTCTTTGAGGATGTCTACCCTATGAAGACTGGAATACCTGAAATGACTTCTGAGGAAGATCCTACTCACACATCAAGTTCTATTCCTGATCATGTGGAAAAGATGACAAATATGGGGGCGGAACCTAGTAGTAGCTCTATTCCTAAGGAATTAGAGGAACCAAGGAGAAGTAAGCGTGCAAAAATAGTCAAGGATTTTGGAGGTGATTTCATCACTTACAATATCGAGGATGAACCTTTAACTTTCCGGCAAGCTATGGATTCTTCTGAGTCAAGGCACTGGAAGGGCGCTATCAAGAGTGAAATTGACTCTATTGTTTCCAATGGAACATGGGAGTTGGTTGATCTCCCTCCTGGGTGTTCTACTATTGGGTGCAAATGGGTCTTTAAAAGGAAGTTGAACCCTGACGGCTCAATAGATAAGTACAAAGCTAGACTGGTAGCTAAGGGTTTTAAGCAAAAGGAAGGAATTGATTAGTTTGATACATCCTCTCCAGTTGCAAGAATGGTAACAATCCGAATGCTTATAGCATTGGCTTCAGTCCATGGTCTTATCATCCATCAGATGGATGTAAAGACGGCTTTTCTTCATGGTGAACTTGAGGAAGAGATTTATATGGATCAGCCTGATGGATTTGTTGCATCAGGCAATGAAAGGAAAGTATGTAAGTTGATCAAGTCCATCTATGGCTTGAAACAAGCTCCCAGAGATTGGCATAAAAAGTTTGATGAAACTATATTGCCTTTCAGTTATAAGATTAATGAAAGTGATAAGTGTGTCTACACTAAAGTTAAAGGTAATGAGTGTGTTATTTTGTGCCTATATGTGGATGACATTTTACTGTTTGGAACCAATATTGAGATTATTAACGAGACTAAAGAATTCTTGAAAAGGCATTTTGAAATGAAGGATATGGGTGAGGCAAGTGTGATTCTTGGAATCAAATTGATTCAGTCCACTGAAGGAATAACCTTGACTCAATCTCATTATATAGAGAAATCTATACTTGAGAAATATGGTTATTCACAGTGTAGAATCGCTAGTACACCTTATGATTCGAAAGTTGCCCTTGTCAAGAATACTTCAGGAGTGCCTGTGTCTCAGTTAAGGTATTCTCAGATTATTGGGAGCTTGCAGTATCTTGCTAACTGTACTAGACCAGATATTTCATATTCTGTGTCTAAATTGGCGAGATATACAAGCTGTCCAAACAGAACTCATTGGGATGCTCTTGATAGAGTACTTAGATATCTAAAAGGCACAATGTACCTTAGTTTACACTACAGGAGATTTCCTGGTGTGCTTGAAGGGTACAGTGATGCAATTTGGATAGCTAAGAAGTCTGGTTCCAATGGAGTGACTGGATACGTGTTCACCTTGGCTGGTGGAGCAATATCCTGGAAGTCAAGCAGACAGACTATTGTTACTCGGTCTACTTTTGAGGCTGAGTTGTGTGCACTTGATGCCACAGGGACGGAGGCTGAATGGTTACAGGGACTTATGTCTGCAATACCTGTAGTAAGCAGACCGCTTCCTGCTATTGCTATTCACTGTGATAGTCGAACAACTATCGATAAGATTAGCAGTAAAAAGCATAATGCTAAAACTAAGAGACACATCCAAGTTAGACTCAAGTCTATAAGGGGTTTAGTGACTGATAGGATCATAGCTATAGAGTTCATAGGAACTCAGAATAATATAGCTGATCCTCTTACTAAAGGACTGGAACCTGCAGTGGTCCTTAAGTCAAGGTTGGGGATGGGATTGTCAACCCATCATAATTCATCAACAGTGGGAACCCAATACACATGAGAGGAGATCCCTTGAAGTGTATTCAATGGGTAATAACAAGCTGTAAGGATGAGTTGGTAGTACCTTTGCTACATAGATGATACTACAGTATCTGAATCTATCCCCTGTAAACCTAGAAGGTACTGACACTGCCAGAAAAGCAAGAGTGTTGAAACTCTGAATGGGATCAAGTCATTTGATGAGATAGAGGCAGTATATCTCTGGAGATGCCCAGCTAAGCGAATGTAATTGTGTGGTCGCAATTAGAGGATAGGGTTAATCCTTGAAGCATTCGACGAACAGGATCGAGACATGACCATTAATGTCTCAAAGCCGTAGATTGGCACCATAACCTTTGACTTGTCGTCGTCTATGGAATATGGTTATACTAAACGGATTAAGATTCAAGGTGAAACATTCCATCTGAGTCCGATAGCCATTGAAGTAGAGGAATTAGGAGGGTTCAAACCCGGATGGGTACCGACTCTGAAAAACAAGTCATGATGGGAAATTGATCACATTTCTGTATGGATTTGTGGGGGATTGTTAGAAAATTAGGATTTTAGAGCTTAATTTAATTATGTTCTTGATGTTAATCCTAAAATCTAATGATTGGAAATTGTTCAATGATATTTGAACTTAAATTTTCATGTATGGTTTTAAGAATTTTCTTAATGAAATCCATATGAAATGAGAGATGAAAGTAGCTTGGAAAAGCTTGGAAAATTTGAGAATGTTTGTCCCACATTGAAATAAATAAAGGGGGTTGTGTGCTTTATATGGTATTACCCACATGAGTAGTATACAACTACTAAGGTGTGTGATGGTCCATTGTGTTGTTGTGTGCTTCACGCGCACACACACACACGCGCGCCCGCCCCGCCACGCACCGCACCGGACCGGACCGGGTCGGGTCGAAGGGCGATTGGGCGAATGTCTCGGCGTCTCGCGTACGCGAGGCGACCTGGGCGAGGATTTTATTTATTTGAGAATTATTTTAATTCGAATTTATTTATCGGTGATTGGATTATTGGGCTGGGTTCTGAAATAGGCTAAGTAGTCTAAATATATTATATTGAACCTGCAAATAATCTGATCTGTAACAAGTTCTGATATAAGAATCAGAACTTAAGAACTAATGAATAAAATCAGAACTTAACAAGTTCTGATATCAGAATCAGAACTTAAGTACTGATGAGTCGAATCAGAACTTAAGTACTGATGAGTCGAATCAGAACTTAACTTAAGTTCTGATAATAATGTGGGTGTTAATGTGAAAAGCTGTTACAAATAATTTAAATTCAAAAGCTGTTCAGTTTTGATTTTTTCATTTATGAATTCAAAATCTGATCAGTTTTGATTTTTTCATTAATGGAGCAGTTTAATTCAGACATTAAGTGTGTGGACAGTTTCATTTTTCCTCTCCTATAAATAGAGGCTAAACTGAATGAATACAACATACTACATTCTCATCTCTTCTCTTCAACCTCTCTGCATTTCTCTCCCATAAGTCCTGAAGTGCTGATATTTTCCGGCGACTGAGGTGCTGGTCGAAGTGGAGGTTTTGTTGCTGCTGTTAACATAAACTCCGAGCTATTTTATCCTGGTGGAGATATTGCGCACATCCCAAACGCAGCAGGTAGGGGGCAATAATCTCTTCAAGAGCAGCCAGGACTTTGAGCAAGGCCTGGTGACTCAGCTGTAATCATTTTCTTGGCGTTTTGTATCTGTAAACCTTTATTTCAGTCACTGTTGAAAGCTATGGTTTCGGGTACATCTTTCTTTCTCTCTACGTTATTTCAGTTACTGATTTTGTTTACCTGCATGTTTTGTTTTGTTAACTGTGGTCTTGGCCTAAACTTGTTAAATTCTTTATACACTTGCCTCTATGTTGTTATACTTGTTAGTGAGAAGAACAACATATTTTTATGACATATATAATCTTTTTCAAGTTTTCAATGATTAGAACAAATTACTATAAACTTGTACAATACAATGGGTTGCTCCTTACCGGCTAATGTGATTGTGCATGTTTGAGATTATTATAAGTGTGATGATGAATGCATATTAAAGTACTAATATTTAATCATCTAATAGAAAAGTTCAAGCAATGTACAGGAGATGGATGCGGTGAACAATTTATAAAAGCTTTTAACATCCATGATTAATTATTTGAATATTTCAAAATTTATTTCAAATTTGTTATAATTTATTTAAGAATTATAATTCTTAGTTCTTATATTATCCATTTCATACTCCCTTATCCGGTTCTTAACATTTTGGATGTTCTGTCAGCTATAACAAAAGTCTCTTCAATATAACAAGTTATTTCTTAAAAATTCATAATTTACTGAATATAACAGCATGTCAAACCATAATAGCCCAATTACAAAACAAATAGTTTGATTTTTGCAGTCTTATCACTTGAGAATAAACAAGTAAGATGATTAGAGAATTATATGCATTATTCCTTAAAACAAATATTATAAAATTTTAGAGCATAATTTAAGAACATGCGGGTAATATAATTTTGGGATTAAAAAAATATTTCATATTGAAAATGTAAATGTTGTTGTTTAAAATTTTAATAACTAGATGGACTTAAGTTTCCACATTATCTAACTTTGCAAATTATTTTCCCAAAAACTTAAATAATATTTTAAGTAAAAGTATAATGGCTTTAGAATTAAAGCTAATTAAAATTAGGTTAGTGCTTTACACAGATTTTGCACAAAAAATTACTTTTTCCGTACGGTACGAAAAGAGTGCTCGACCAAATTCACTGTTGAGTCCATTTACTCCTTAATTTTAGTTAATTCAGTGTACTGACAAAAAAAGTTTATCTAAGATATTATTGTTTTCTATTATTATTTGTTTAAAATTTAACTTCAAATTAATGAGGTGATATTGTGGCCACTAGATAAAAATATATAAATTTTTTTAGTTATGGTTTGGTTTATTAGTAAGTTGGGTAATCAGAGAACTTTCAGTCATTTGGATTAATAATTTTGGTAGAGATGAACTTCAATGATTCAAGAGCTAAATTATATCGTCCTCGCTTAAAATTTTAAATCATTTTCATTTTCTTTTACCCTATTTCTAAATATACACTTATTCCCATTATTGATAATTCAAACCTCTCATTAGATGATTAGATGCTAAGTTGATGAGGTCAATAAAGTCGGTTAAAATAGACTTGCCGGGCACATAAAAATTGCACTTTTAACTTATTATTTATATTGTGTTCAAAATTTCACATGTTCGCTATAGGAGCTTTGATTGACATCAATTGAGAATAACTTTAGTATGGTTTGTAGCTATAGAAATGAATAATTAGAATATGTTTAGATTCTGATGAGAGTGGTTTCATAAGATGAGATTCCACATTTATGTGAGTTTTAGGGTATTTATACAAAACTGAAACTCTAAGTTGATGATAGGATGATAGGTACATATGTTTCTGCGTAACATTAAGTGAAAATTTATCATTCTAAATATGATATTCACTTATAATTACTTGAATTCGTGGATAAATCATTATAAATTATTAATAAATTGAATTTTGGGTGTCCTGCTACGAATGGACACGAGAAACCCCCTGAAATACACTTCGGTTAACATGAAATTTAGTTTGCCAACAATGTGGCTTGTTGCGTAAGGAAATGAGCGGCCCTAATAAAATTACGTAAAACTATTGGATATGTAGTCGTTGGCAAATGGTTCAGATTTTTACTTTTTACGCGAATTGACATGTATAAGCACAATGATCATTTTCAGAGTATTTTTGAACAGACTGAAAATGACTTCCTCTTGCATTTTGGTACATGATATCTTTGCTAATTCAGCTCAAATACTAGACATTTTTAGCTGCCTTATCACAGTCATACTATTACATTCACAATTGTAGTAAAACCTATTAACCCGAGAATCAAGAATTATACAATTATTTTATCACGATAATCATGGGGTGTTGTAACCAAATTTTTCTCACAATAATTGACTTATTTGTATGTACAAGATTTAAATTTGTGACAACCAATTTCAAATTTAAAAGTAAAGATGTATTCGCAAACATAACTAATTAAAATGTATAAAAATTAAACTCAATTAGTAAAAAAAGGAACTTTTCTTTATAATAAACATTTTACATTATACTAATTTTTATTGCATGCAATATACGAATTTTTATGTATTCTAATTTTCTTAATATTATTTAAATCTAAAATTTATTACAACTTGAATAAAATAAATTTAATACTTCATTATTTCATTTGTTGTGAGTATTATATTTAAAATTGTTTTAAATGAGTATTGAATTCATAACATCTGCCTTAATATTAATCTTTTTCACACCTATTTTAT
This sequence comes from Apium graveolens, assembly GCF_009905375.1. Classification (NCBI taxonomy): domain Eukaryota; kingdom Viridiplantae; phylum Streptophyta; class Magnoliopsida; order Apiales; family Apiaceae; genus Apium; species Apium graveolens. The sequence continues at coordinate 10,577,182 of NC_133649.1, read as the reverse complement.
ATAAAATTTAATATGTATAAAGTATCAAAACTCTAGTTATTATCATATTGATCATATTCTTTTCTACAATGATAACATTTGTTGCATTTAAAAGTATATCAGAAGTTAATGTTCACAATACCTGTTGTGAAAATAGTTAATCTAGTTTCATTTTTCAAAGATATAACTGTAAATGGTTTACGAAACAATTTAAATAACATACATGATTTGCGAACAAGGTATATTTAAGAATTCGGTAAAAAGATGAGAGGTAAATTTAAGAATCGAAACATGATACGGATAGATATCTTAATTAAACTGAGAGCTTTTGCCTTTCGATAAGATGATAGGCCCGGCGGTTTACCAAATTTTGCACGAGCTATTTTATTATATCTTTTATTAAAACATCTATTTTATTATATATTAATCAAGTAACTTGGTAAAATTTATTATTGAACATGTTGGCCCATTTGGTAGTGCTGTTTTATAACAAATTTTTGCTGAAAAACTATTAGAAAAATATTTGATAAATTCTAAAAGATTGCTATATATAGAAACGTTTTTGGTCTAAAAATTGCCGTTAGCAAAAATATGTCCTCCCATTTTTTTGAAAAAAGTTGTTTTCAAATTTGCAGGAAGTAACTATCCGTTTTTCCATCAAACCTTCTAAAAAATATTATTTTTATATATTATATCTCAAAATACGCATAAATTAAAAAAAATAAACAATCATCTAATTTTCCTGACACCAATTTTTCCTCCAGCATTTTTTCTCACAATAGCAGTACCAAACGGAGCCGTTGTTTCTGTAGTAATTACATAAATTGGAAAGAATTTCAATATGGATTATAACCAAAAAAATATTATGTTTATATACATCACACAAAATTAATATAAATGTTAACTTTAGTTTTTTTACTAATTTAAATATTAAATATTATATATATAATATATGAATATAAGTAATAGAATAATAATATGATGAATTTTTGCCCCAAATATTACATTAGTTAAGTGATATGTTATCGTGAACAAATTATAAATTGTGTAAGAATTAAATAGGACAAAATAGTGAGGAAGGCCTTGATCATCCCGACCGAACTGAACCACATTGCTAATACATGACCCAGTTTGGCCTTGCAACATGGACACACTACTCCGGGTCCGTAGAAATTTTGGTAATTTACAATACTTTCCCATTTTTCAAAATTTGAACTTTAGGAGAATTTCGGTGAGGGTGAAGTCCGTTTCCTCCAATGTTATCCCATGCCAAATAATCTTAGTTTTTACAGACAAGAAAATGGCGGACAAGAAATGCAAGTCTAAAGTTTGTTCCGAGTATGCTTTCATGCATAATGGCTTACTCACTCAGGAAGCTTTGCAAATATTGGATGAAGGAATGTTGATCCCTATTTTTTTCAAACCTTGAAGAATTGTCCTATTGGTAACTTCCACTTGTTCGTTGTCCTGAGGGTAAGCCACCGAGGCTTTCAAGTGTTGAATATTGAGATCACATTTGGCGGATTCAAATTTATCCCTCAAAAACTGGGTGCCATTGTTTGTGACGATGCAACTGGGCGTTCCAAAGCGAAACACTCTAAATTCCATAAGGAATTTAATAATATCACTTTCTCTAATTTTTTTAGCGGTTTTCCTCATCTATTTCGTGGCTGTTGTGCAAGACATGCCTATATCATAACAAGACTAAGTCAAATTGACAGCCCTAAGAATTAGTTGTATGATAATCTAAATTTGTATTTTGTACTGTATTACTTGAGTCTGTAAAAATGTCAAAGATTAGACTAGAGTATTTTTCTGTAAAAAATCTCAAGTCTAAGAATAAACTCTGGAAGAAGATCAAGAAGATCATGCCTCAGAGAAACTATGAAGAAGCTTGGAGTTGAATAAACTTGTTTTGAAAAAAATATTCTAAGTCAAGATATCTACAAGTCACAGATCAAGTCATATAGAGAAGTTATTCGAGAACTCCAGAATAACTTATCGAGAAGTCCAAATTGGCCTATCGAGAAGTCCCAGAGATATCGACAAGTCAAATAAAGATATGAAGATTGAAGATATAGACAAGTCACTTTGCATATAGAGAACTCAGATATATCGATAAGACAAGTCACTTTGCATGAAGATTGGAGATATCGAAAAGTCAAATCTTTCATTAGAGATCTCAGAGATATCGATAAGTCAATATGCCTATAGAGATCTCAGAGATATCGACAAGTCATTTCTATATGCAGAGTTTTGGACCTCGACAAGTCAAAGTTACCTCGAGAACTTAGAGACCTCGACAAGTCAAAGTTACCTCGAGAGCTCAAAGACCTCGACAAGTCAAAACACTTGTAGAGAGCTAAAAGATCTCGATAAACCATTATACTTATCGAGATGTCAGTTCTCTATAACAACAACTGGAGATCTCGATATGAAGCTCAAGTACCGAATGCAGATAAATTAAATATTCAAGATTATCAATTAATAAACGATCTAATAACTTAGATCGAAAAGTTTACAAACACAGTTTGAAGAGTACAAGATCAAATGCCAAGATTAACTGACAAAGAAAAGTCACAGATTCACAGAATTTGCAAAGATACACTAAGCCAGAAATGGAAAGCTTTACATATAACTTAAAGTAGAGTTTAGTACATTCTATTGCATGCTGTGTAAACCCGTGTTTAATAATTTATAAAGTAAATACTGGTTGTTTGCTTTTATATTGCATCAAACAAATCTAGTTTTTCTTGTAACCCTCTCAAGGAAGAAGCCGAGTTCATTACTTACAAAGAACCCAGGATTTGTAGAAAAATACTAGCTTGATTTTACTACAAAATAAGTGAGGTTTGAAATATTGTGTGCACTGTTTTAATTTCAATTAACATAATTGTTAGGTCACACTTTCACTGTAGAGGGGGTGAATACAGTGTTTATTACAATCAAATCAAACTTCAAGAACTTATGTAACAGAAAACAAACTTTATTTAAACAATAAACTCTGTTACAATCTGGAACTGTTATCTCTCAGTGATGAACAAAATATCACGAGAGCTTCTAGAGTTATAATAAATAATATTCTCGATAATGATAACACCTCTAGTGTAAACTCTATTTCTGTGTTTATATACTACACAGTTACAAGATATTCGCTAATTGATATGGAATATAATTCTGCTTCCTAAAATATATCAATCAGATATCTTCTATTCCAAGTATTCCATTCTTCACGGAATTCCTTCTTCATGCATATCTCTTCTTATGTTTATCTTGATCTTCTTAACTTTAATCAGCTACTGTCCTTATCTGATCGTCCTTCAGCACTTAAGTTCTGATATCTATCTCCTGATAACATAAGTACTGATATCCCTTAAGTTCTGACTTCCAGTACCTTAAGTTCTGACTTCCAGTATAAGTACTGATCAGTTAAGTACTGATTTGTTCTGTTCAAATAAGATCTGAAATCTAAACATAAAACATATTAGCCATGACATTATCAAATATATCTAACAATCTCCCCCAACTTGTAAATTAACAAAATATACAAGTTTAACAGATATTTGATGATGTCAAAAACATTAAGTACAAATGCATGAGAAATAGACAAGATAACTACAACTTACAGTCCTTAAAGTTTTTACCAATTCAACTTCTGATAACAACTTCAACCTGTATAAATATCAGAATTTAAGCAGTTGTAGATCTTCGACTTGGCTTCATCATTTTCCGACCTCTCTGATGTCAGGAGTTGTTCTGAGATAATTCTTCAACAAACATTTCTCAGCATATCTGAGTTCATCAATCATTCTCCGTTTGACATCTTTAAGCTCTGCAGTATCTTCACCAGTTTGAAATATTGCAGCTCTGAGATCATTAATCTTTGCTTTTCTCAACTCCCGATCTAGTCTTATGACATAAGCTTTGTTAGACTCTAGATTGAATTCAAGCCCCTTAATACCAAGATATGTTCTGATCTGTGCAGTATTAGGCTTCATATCAACAATATCACCATTGTGATTTCTGTACTTTGGAACATATCTGCTGTCAGACTTAACAGAATAAAGTCTTTTCTGTCTCTGAATCTGTTCCTTTAAGTAGTTTGCAGCAGTCTCTGTTATTCTGTCATCCACTTGAAGTAAGAATAATACATGCTCCAATTCTTCAAAATACTTCAATGGAATGGCATTTTGTCTTATATGATAAACCCTACCATCTGTCATGAAATACAACATGATGTATTCTTTCAAGTAGGTATGGTAAACCATCTGTACAGATTCTAGTTGATTCAATCTCTCAGGAGTTGCTCCAATACCTGGTTCACTCAAGGAAGTTGGATCATCAGTAGTGTTGTGTACTCTTCTTTCATCAGCACTTCCCAATCCAGTTTTATCTCTAGCTTCCTTTCCAGTAACTACTCTTGCTTCAAAACCACTTAAAGTAGTCTTCAAAGATTGAGTCTGTTTTGCTTTAGTGAATCCTGGTAGGAGTGTTTTAGATTTATCTTCTGATATCAAGTTAACTTGAGCACTGTCAGAGGTTACTTGCTTCTTCTGAATATCAGAACTTACAATTTCTTGACTCTGAACAACTTGAGCCATGTCAGAGGTTGTTTTAAGAATTTTTCTTGAAGTCAGAGCAAGATTATGTTTTCCATCAGTAATTTCTTCTTCCTCAGGAGATACATAAGGCTTGATAGGTTCACCAACCTTTTCTTTATCCTTGGATCTTGGATCTATCTGTGGTTGTGATCTAGCCAAAGTTTCTTCAGTATGTATCCTCTCTTTGATCACAATGCCTTTAGGTTTTGGAAGTAACTTTTTACCAGAAGCTTCAGATTTAGATGTGACTTTCTCTGATTTAAGTCTGGCTTCTTCTTCCTTTAAACTTTCCAAGTCCATCCCTGGATTTTCTTGAAGAAATAACTGTCTTGACATTTCCTCATCAAGATCTAGAAGTTCATCAGAACTTATCCTTTTACCAGCAGCAGAACTTATTCTTTTCCCAGTATCAGAACTTGTTCTGTGACTAGCTTGTCTTGATGTAAATCTTCTACCTTGACTATGACCACTACCCATTCCAGAGTTTCCTTGGTCATCTTTTCCATCATCCTGTCCTTGCAGTGACTTGTTGGTTTTGCATTTGGACTTAATTACCTTCTCCCCCTTTTTGGCATCAGCAGGTAATAAAAGAGAGATAAGTAGTTCCACTGAGGTCTGGATTTCAGTAAGTTGCGATTGCAGAGAAGCTTGATTTGTCAGAATTTGATCAATCTGAGCTTGTTGCTTCTCTTGAGTTTTCTCAATATAAGCAACCCTGTCAATGGTAGGTTGGAAGAACTTTTTCTTATCAAGTTTCCAAACTTGTTCCTGTTTAATAAAGTTCTCCTGAATCTTGTGTAGCTCTGCATGAGTGTTGGAATGAAGACCTTGTAGATGTTTAGTACTCAATGCAGTGACTCTAAGCTGGGTTTTAAAATCATCAGAATTTAACATTTCATCAGCTTTAGTCAAGTGCTCAGCAAGATGTAAAGCATTTGGAACACATGAAACTGAGTTCCATTCCTTAGTCCACTCCTGTCCTGCAGGAGTTTCACTCCAAGGTACTGGTGCATCCCTGATAACAAACTCCTTTAGCAGTTCAGACTTAGGAAGAGTCAGTGGAGGAGTATGTCCTGAAGGACCTGCTGCATCAGCATCTACAGTTGTAGCAGCTTCACCAGTATCTCCAATATTTGCAGCATCAGAACTTAAAGAATCAGTATCTTCTGATAAGACAACTGTATGAGTAGCAATGGAGGCTTCAACATCCTCTAATTGCTGATCTGATACTAAGTTCTGATCAACAGCCATATCCTGATGCTCACCTAAAATCTGATCATCATCTTGATGCAGAGAAGGTGTTAGTGATAACTCAGGAGTTTGAACAGCATCAGTAACAAGGTGTTGTGGAAGGATTATTTGCTGTTGGAGCTTCTAAGAAAAGTTATTCAGGCACAAACCAAGTTCTGAATATCAATTTCAGCACATTGTGCCTGGATCAACAAGAGATAAAGAAGGTAAATTAGCCTTGTCAGATACAGGTTCCTGAATGGAGTTGATGGAGAAGAAGTGACTGGAGCAAATTCCCTTGTCTGTGTGAGATCAGAGATTCCTGATCACCCTTCCTTAGCTGCTTCCTCCTCATCATCTAAAACTGGCCTCTGTGCCCTCTGTTCTTGTACTTCCTTGTTGATTTGGATTCCTTGGGAGTTGCAGGAACAGTCATACGTCTAAGCCTCTTAGAAGCCTAGAACCCCCAATTGCAGAATCCTTCTGAGAAGTTGCCTTCTCAGCTTCATAAATCATAGGTTCTGAAGAAGGAACCTGATCTTCAGAATCTGTTTCATCTCTCAAAGTAATCCTCCTCTTCTTCTGAGATGTTTGAGGAACAGTCTTTGTTCTCTTTGGTTTAGAGGATGTAGGCTTCACAGTAGGTGCTGAAGAAGAAGGTTGAGCAGTCTGTGAAGTGGAGAGATATGATTTGAGATAAGTTCTGAGGGTAGGTTGAGTAGAATGAGAGGTAGGGACTGAGGTTGATGGATTTTGGTTATGGTGAGTTGGTTGAACATTTGAGTAAATAGATTTGTAAGTAGCTGGATCAGCATTTACCAGAATCTGTTTCACAGACTGAGGAATCTGTAATTGTCTCACCATTGATTTCTTTGTGTCAGCATTTATCAGGTCGTTAAAGTACCTTTTTGCAACCTTAAAAGGTGGGGTTTGAGTGCTGACTAACTGGGGTTCAGCAGTACAATACGTATAAATAAGTTGACAGAATCTAGCAAAATAAAACAACATCCGATCCTCTGTCATCCTATCCCCAATAAAACCAATTATTCCAGTTGCAAAATCAAAATGAGTTTGATGGATAATAGCATACCCGATGTGCTGACTCAGAATTGGGATAGCATCATAATTAGAACATTTGTTCCCAAAAGCCTTGGTGATGCAATCGAAGAAGAAACTCCATTCTCTTCTGATATGAGCCCGTTTCAACTGTCCAAGTTTCGTCAGACTCTGTTCATATCCCAAATCAGTCATTAACCCCGAAGTTCTGATTCCTCTGGTATAGAGAAGGTACAATCTTCTGGAAGATGTATGCTCTTCGTACTGTACCAGGAGTGACTACATAGGAAGAATCACCCACTTGAAGATAATACTGGGAGTTCCTCGTTTACCACCATCATCAAAAATTCCAGTCCTCCAGAACCGCAGAAACTTGTTGACTTGAAAATAATTCAGGCTGAGTTAAGGCGTACCCAACCTCACTATGTGCAAGAAGATCTTGCACAAAATGCAATTCAGATGGAGCGTCAGCATGATCAAGAATTGCAGCATAGTTGTTTGGAACAAACTTTGCTCCATCAATGATTAAATCCTTGGTGCCATGTGAAAAATATTGAAATTCAAGTATGCCTGTTAGGTGGTTTGAGATAATATCTGTATGAAAACAACGGAAATAGTAAAGTGAAGGAGAGTAAAAGTAAGAAGAGAGATAGAAGATGAAGAAATTAAAAAGATTAAGAAATCTTCTCTCTGCTGTACTTATACAAAAGAAATATTACCGTTGGACACCTGTCAGACATGCAGTAATAACGGATAGTTACTGGGCTCGAGAAAACAGTAGTCAATACTTACCCATTTGCCGAGTTTCAAGGAAAACTGTTCCATTTATCAATGGAAACAATTCAAATTTTAACCCGTTATCACTGATAATTTCGATGAATAAGTGCTGACAAAGAATCAGAACTTAAATCAGAACTTAAGACAAAATTTAAATGGTCATCAGAATATCAAGCAGGATTTATCAACACAAGATAAAATAACTCAGAGACAAAATCTTGAAGTAAAAACAGTTTTCATTAATATATCAAGTCAATACATAAATGAAATAGAAATTACATCAATACAAGATTTTCCCTAAGCTTCTAATCCTAACGTCAACAGCTTTAGTCCTAGCTAAGAAGCCTGACAAAGCTGAGGATGAAGAAGAACAGGAAGAAGACGAGATTAAGTCATCTTCCTCTTCCTATCTTCGACAAACAAGATGGCGAGTCGAATGATTCGCTCTTGCTGACGGATACGACGAAGGTGAAGGTCTCTTTGAACGGCCACCAGATCACGTTTGATAACCTCTGGAAATTGAATCCAGAGATTGTGAGGGATGTTGGTGATAGGGTAGGGAGTTGGAATTCCATTCAAAAAGACATGCACAGTCTCATCACCGTAATTGTAGAACCAGCCAAATTCAGCCATTTGTGATAGTAAATGAAAAACAAGACTGAATTTGTGATACAAGTGTGATGAAAAGACTAATGTGAAGTGGCTGTGTATATAGGCAAGAGAATGCAAGGAGACGCGAAGATATTGAATGCAGACAGGTAGAATTAAATCTACCTCGTCTCCCTAGACTTTGAAAAAGAATAACAGTCATTGGAAAAGGAATGTGCACATGGAACAAGAGTGAACTGTTCAAGGACGAGTGCCATTATGTTTTAACCATAGACTATTAATCTTCCACTTCAACATTTCGAAATTAATCTGAGACTGTTACCAAATTTTACTCACAGATAAGTTAAGTAAAGGGTTAGACTGAAAAATCAGAACTTAGACCTATACCAGAACTTAACAGTCATCAGAACATAATGTCTTAACTCGAACAAGGAATATCTATCTTAGTAAATACTCATACAAGTTCTTAGTTATGAACGTCAGAAATTAATCATCAGATCGTGTAACTAGAACTTGTCCTCAGAATTTGTGCAGAAGTGACACAATGACTGTTTATCTAAAATAACATAGACCACCACAGAAATTTCATCATTCATATGGAGTGATGTGTGTGTGCATTAAGCTAAATAACAGACAAAGAGTAAAGTCTGATCTACTTCAGTACATCTTAGAAATAAGTCATAATTAAAATTTTGCTAAAGATCTGTCATTATCCTGAAACCTACTGATAAATGAGTTCATGCATGAGTTCACCTCTACTGTTTTTGTGCTAATTTTATGCATCTTTTGAAATTCTATTTTACAGAGGCTTCTCAGTGTAAGTGAGTCACGACTGTTTATTAGAATTTATGCTATTATCAGAGTATTTCTCCAGTAATCATAGAGTGTGAAAAGTCACCAAGAAAATATTTTGCTTTTCTAATGCATATTTACTTAATACCAGCAATGCACTTGGGTCGTCCCTTTCACATTTTTACTCTAGATCTCAAAGGAGTACCTGATATTATTCTTTGATTATTGTTCTTCTTCTTTTGATAAGTGAGGTTTATCAGCACTTAGTACATTCAGCAGTTTTACTAGAATCAGAACTTAAACAGATGAGTAGCATTATTCTAATTTGTGACTTAGTAATAAGATATACAAAGTAAACTTAACTAAGCTCAGTTATCAGAATTTGCTTGTGTCATAAGATTTCCACAGAAATAACTACTTCTTTCATGGGATCATTTGTTTATTGAAGACTAGTAGGTCAGTATCTAGCACAGTTATCCTCATAGGATAGAAGAGTTACTGAAACAGACATATCACTTATCAGAGTTTAGACACATATATCAGACAACAGTCAGTACTTGAAGACATTTATCAATTAATGCACAGAATATACAAAGAGATTAATTCTGTAAATACTGATCATAAAGTCTGATAACATAGAACAAGTTTAAGCAGATTTAGAGAAAGAACCTGAAATCATTCCAAGTTCATTTACCAATTTTGAAAAGGTAGCTTCACACAGTGGTTTTGTGAAGATATCTGCTACTTGTTGATCTGTGGGAACAAATGCAATTCCACTGTACCTTCATCCACATGTTCCCTGATGAAATGGTACCTGATGCTGATGTGCTTTGTCATAGAGTGTTGAACTGGATTACCTGTCATAGCAATAGCACTTTGATTATCACAGTAAATAGGGATTTTGAAATATGTTAACCCATAATCCAGTAACTGATTCTTCATCCAGAGAATCTGTGCACAGCAGCTTCCTGCAGCAATATACTCTGCTTCTGCAGTTGATGTGGAAATTGACTTTTGTTTCTTGCTATACCAAGAAACCAATCTGCCTCCAAGAAATTGGCAGCTTCCACTTGTGCTTTTCCTGTCAATTTTGCAACCTGCAAAATCTGCATCTGAGTAACCTATTAATTTAAAATCTGATTCTCTAGGATACCATAATCCTAGATCAGCTGTTCCTTTAAGATACTTAAAGATTCTTTTTACAGCTGTTAAGTGAGGTTCTCTTGGATCTGCTTGAAATCTTGCACAAAGACAGGTAGCAAACATGATATCTGGTCTACTAGCAGTTAGATAGAGAAGTGAGCCAATCATACCTCTGTAATCAGTAATATCTACTGAATTACCAGTATCCTTATCCAGTTTTGTTGCAATGGCCATGGGAGTGGATGCACTTGAACAGTCTTGCATTCCAAATTTTTTCAGCAAGTTTCTGGTGTACTTAGATTGACAAATAAAAGTTCCTTCTTCACTCTGCTTGACTTGAAGGCCCAGAAAATAACTAAGTTCTCCCATCATACTCATCTGATATCTTGACTGCATTAGATTGGCAAACTTTTTGCAAAGTTTGTCATTTGGAGACCCAAAAATGATATCATCAACATAAATCTGGATCAAAAGTAAGTCCTTGCCATGGTTGAGATAGAACAATGTTTTGTCAATAGTTCCTCTGTTGAATCCACTTTCCAGAAGAAACTGAGCTAAAGTCTCATACCATGCTCTAGGAGCTTGCTTAAGTCCATAAAGTGCTTTATCAAGCCTGTAGACATAATCTGGATGTTTGGAATCTACAAAACCTGGAGGTTGTTCAACATATACTTCCTCTTCCAATTCTCCATTGAGAAAAGCACTTTTCACATCCATTTGAAAGACAGTAAACTTTTTGTGAGCAGCATAAGCCATGAATATCCTTATGGCTTCTAACCTAGCAACTGGAGCAAATGTTTCATCATAGTCAATTCCCTCCTGTTGAGAATATCCTTTTGCAACCAGCCTTGCCTTGTTCCTTACAATTATGCCATCACTATCAGTTTTGTTTCTGAATACCCACTTTGTACCAACAACCGATATATTCTTGGGTCTTGGCACTAAGGTCCAGACTTTGTTTCTTTCAAATTCATTCAACTCTTCCTGCATTGCTTGCACCCAATCAGCATCTTGAAGAGCTTCTTCCACTTTCTTTGGCTCAGACTGAGAGAGAAAAGAATTGTAAAGACATTCATTCGAAGTACCTGTTCTAGTTCTGACACCTGCCTCAGGATTTCCAATTATTAAATCAGGTGTATGTGATTTTGTCCACTTCCTTGCAGATGGAAGATTTTCTCTAGAACTGGATGCTCCCTCATAATTCATGCTGTCTTCGATTTCATTTTCTGATGCTCCCCCTGAAACTATGCTCTCTGAGTTGGATCCTTCAGTATTTAGATTTCAGCACTGTCAGTACTTGGCTTATCAGAACTTGACGAATCAGAATTTGACGAGCCAGATGTATGTTCTGATGCTTCTTGAGATGTGATAAAATCTTGAGTATGCTCCCCCTGCAATGGTGCATCTTCCTTTGACGTAGTCACCACAGTTTCAATAACATCAGAGTTTAATCCATCAGAATTTACAGTATCAGGACTTAGACTGTCAGGACTTGAGGTATCAGAATATGAATCTTCATTTTCAAATCTCAGCTTATTATGATCAATGCAATCTTCAAGTCCAGTGATCTTCTTGTCATCAAAAGAGACATTGATAGATTCCATGACCACTTTTGTTCTCAAATTATAGACTCTGAAGGCTTTTGTAGAAAGTGGATATCCTACAAAGATTCCCTCATCAGCTTTAGATCAAACTTGGATAGCTGTTCAGGATGAGTCTTGAGAACAAAACACTTACATCCAAATACATGAAAGTATTTGAGATTTGGCTTCTTGTTCTTCACCATCTCATATGGTGTTTTTCCATGCTTGTTAATGAGTGTTGCATTTTGAGTAAAACAAGCAGTCTGCACAGCTTCAGCCCAGAAATAGGTTGGAAGCTTTGCTTCTTCAAGCATTGTTCGTGCAGCTTCAATTAGAGTTCTATTCTTCCTTTCAACAACTCCATTTTGCTGTGGAGTTCCAGGAGCAGAAAATTCCTGCTTTATTCCATGATTTTTGCAGAACTCTTCCATTATCAAATTCTTGAATTCAGTGCCATTATCACTCCTCAAAATTTTCACAGAATCTTTGATCAATTTATCCAGATGTTTGACATGATCAATCAGGATAGATGCAGTTTCACTTTTTGTGTGCAAGAAATACACCCATGTGTATCTGGTGAACTCATCTACTATGACCAACGCATATTTCTTCTTTGCAATAGACATGACATTCACTGGACCAAATAGATCAACATGAAGTAGATAGTAAGGCTCAAGAATTGATGATTCAGTCTTGCTCTTGAACGAAGATTTTCTTTGTTTAGCCTTCTGACATGAGTCACAAAGACCATCAGGAACAAACACTGATTTTGGCAGTCCTCTCACAAGATCTTTCTTGATCAGTTCATTTATCTTGTTGAAGTTTAAATGAGAGAGTTTCTTGTGCCAATTCCAGCTTTCTTCAGTTGAGGCTCTACTCACTAAACAGATTGCAGAACCATCAGAACTTGTTGAAAGCTTAGCTTCATAAATGTTACCACGCCTGAATCCCTTCAGAACAATTTTTCCTTTAGATTTACTAACTATTTCACAATGTTCTGCAAAGAAATCAACATGATAACCTCTGTCACAGATTTGACTTATACTCAGTAAGTTGTGTTTAAGTCCTGAGACCAGAGCTACATCTTTAATAATGACATTCCCAAGATTGATATTGCCATATCCCAAGGTTTTTCCAATGTTGCCATCTCCATAAGAAACACTTGGGCCAGCTTTCTCCACAAAGTCTGATAGCAGGGCCTTATTTCCAGTCATATGTCCTGAACATCCACTGTCCAGAACTAGAATATTTTCCTGTTGCCCTGCAATCAAAAAGACCACTAATTATTAGTTTTAAGGACCCAGACTTGCTTGGATCCTTTGGCCTTTTTAGGTTTGTAACATTTGCAGCGGATTTAACATCAGATTTTATGTTAACAGTTTTCTTATCAGACCTTATACTAGAAGGAACAACAGAAACTTTCTTTAAAGAAGGTTTTATTTGATAATAATCATAGTACAAACTATGATATTCCTTACAAGTATAAATGGAATGCCATAAACTACCACAATGAAAACAAGGATTTTGTGGTTTGTATCTAACAGACTGACTCTTAACTCCTGACTTTGTAGATAAGGAGTTAATATTCTTATTCTTCCTGCAAAAAGAAGCCAGATGGTTAGAACTTCCACAGTTATGACATGCTTTCCTAGGAGCATCAGGAACAGATTTATAGTTATTGCTTTATTCACACCTTCCTTTCCATTCCTGTTTTTCCTAGGTGATTTTACCTTGTTTGCATCCTTAACATCTTTCAGCTTATGCTTAAGCTGCTTCTTCGTCATTAAGCCTATGTTAACTTCAGCTGTCTTTTCCTGTTTTAGTTTGTCAGAAGCTAATTCCTTTTTAACTTCTGATTTCTCATTTTCGGATTTTTTCAGTTACAAACTTAACAGGTTTTAACTTCGGCTTTGCTTATCAACAGGCTTAATTTCTACAGTTCCTTTTTCATTTTCTCCATAGCCTAAACCCTCTTTCCAGTTTCCACTGCTTAGCAAATTTTTGAGTTGTTTTGCCAGAGTTAGTCCAAGTTCTGATAATCTCTCTCTCCTTTTCTAACTCAGTTTTTTAGAGATTCATTCATTTTTAGCACTTCATCCCTAATATAAAAGCATTATCTCTATCCTGCTGAGTTTGATGAAACATGACTAACTCTTTTTTCTAAGAAATCATTTCTTTTCTTAAAAGCAAAATTTTCTAGAAGTTAATCTTTCACATGTTAAAGTTTGATCTCTATAACTAACAAACATGGTTTTTAAGATATCTTCTCAATCTCATTCAATATCATCAGTATGAAAAGCATAAGTAGTCTGAGGTACCTTTGTTTCAGCAGCTTCAGAACTGCTCTCAGAACTTGATTTATCAGCATTGCCATCATGCATAGTTCTCCTCACTTTCAGAGTCTGAGGGGTCTGTCCAGCTTTTCTGCTTTGTGACAAGAGCTTTGCCCTTTGTCATTTTGGTCTTCTTGCAATCAGGAGATATGTGGCCTTTCTACCACAATTATAACATTTAACATTAGCGTTAAATCTCCTCTGTCAGACTTCCTCCTTTTCCTTCAGGATCTTCTGAAATTTTCTTATCAGCAACTTATGCCTTTCCTGGGAAACATCTTTCCCTTCCTGAACTTCCTGTATGCAATCTTTGTGATTCCCTTTCACCATAAGAGCACACAGCTTCATCATCTCCTCATCAGCATCGTTTCAGGCAAGCTTCAGAATCTGAGTCATCATCACTCTCAGAACTTGATGACCAGTATCAGATTTTATGATAAGAGCTTTAACCCTATCTTTCTTTGAGGAAGGTGGTTTGGGGGATTCCTCTTCAACCTTGAGAGCAACTGTCCCTTGACTTTCCTCCTTTCTCTCTTGCTTCTTGTTCCATCTCAAGTTCATGGTCTTGAGCATTCCATAGATTCATCAAGAGTTGTTTTCATCAAGATTGTAGTTGTCTCTTATTGTTGTTGCCTTCAAATCCCAACATTCAGGGAAGAGTAACAGGAATTTGAGGTTTGTATCTTCAAGATCATACTCCTTATTTACTAATGACAAGTCATTCAAGAGTTTTGACAACTTATCATATACATCATGTCAATGACTCATTAGTCCTGAGTCAAAGTGTCATACTCTTGAGTGAGTATTGGCTTCCTGTTCTTCTTAACTGTTTCAGTTCCTTGACACCTTGTCTCCAGTGCATCCCATATCTCCTTAGCATGTCTTGCAGTTGATTACCTCTATTTGACATACATTATCAATGGCACTATGCAATAAGTGACGTACCTTGGCATCCTTAGCAATAGATGCTATATCTTCAGCAGTGTAATTCTTTTCCTTTGGTACGGTCATTGCTGCTTCACCTGCAACTACAACAGCGAGCTTGGTAGGTTTGTGAGGCCCTTCCTGATTCTATCAAGGTATTCTGGATCTGTTGCTTCCAGAAACATGGTCATCCTTACCTTCCATATGGGATATTCAGATGGTCTCAATATGGGAACTCTGATAGTCTCATATCGACTCTGAGTTGATGTCTTTGATGATTCCTCAGTTTTGGTAGGCTTAGTTGGAGTTTCTGTGTCAGACATGATTGTGTTTGGATCTTTAACTGTATGTGTGTTAACAGATAGCTCTGATACCACTTGTTAGGTCACACTTTCACTGTAGAGGGGGTGAATACAGTGTTTATTACAATCAAATCAAACTTCAAGAACTTATGTAACAGAAAACAAACTTTATTTAAACAATAAACTCTGTTACAATCTGGAACTGTTATCTCTCAGTGATGAACAAAATATCACGAGAGCTCTAGAGTTATAATAATAATATTCTCGATAATGATAACACTTAGTGTAAACCTATTCTGTGTTTATATACTACACAGTTACAAGATATTCGCTAATTGATATGGAATATAATTCTGCTTCCTAAAATATATCAATCAGATATCTTCTATTCCAAGTATTCCATTCTTCACGGAATTCCTTCTTCATGCATATCTCTTCTTATGTTTATCTTGATCTTCTTAACTTTAATCAGCTACTGTCCTTATCTGATCGTCCTTCAGCACTTAAGTTCTGATATCTATCTCCTGATAACATACCTGATAACATAAGTACTGATATCCCTTAAGTTCTGACTTCCAGTACCTTAAGTTCTGACTTCCAGTATAAGTACTGATCAGTTAAGTACTGATTTGTTCTGTTCAAATAAGATCTGAAATCTAAACATAAAACATATTAGCCATGACATTATCAATATATCTAAACATGGCCTACTAGCTATTAAGTACAGAAGTGAGCCAACCATGCCTCTATAACTTGAAATATCCACAGACTTTTCAGTAGTGTTTAATTCAAGCTTAGTTGCAGTGGTCATGGGAGTTTTGCAGATGTGCAATCCATTAGATCAAACTTCTTTAAAAGATCAAAAATATATTTAGTTTGACTAATGAATATTCCATCACTAACTCGCTTAACTTGTAAACCAAGAAAGTAAGTCAGTTCTCCCATCATACTCATTTCATACTTACTTTGCATCAATTTGGCAAACTTTTTGCAAAGTTTCTCATCTGTAGAGCCAAAAAATATCATCTCTACAAATTTGAACAAGTATGCTTGAGCCATTAACATTTCTGAAAAATAAAGTTTATCTACAGTACCTCTTGTGAAGTGATTTTCCAAAAGGAACTTTGATAAAGTGTCATACCAGGCTCTAGGTGCTTGCTTCAGTCCATAAAGTGCTTTCAGAAGATAATAAACATATTCTGGAAACTTTGGATCTTCAAAACCAGGAGGTTGACTGACATATACTTCTTCTTCCAAACCTCCATTCAGAAAGACACTTTTGACATCCATTTGATAGACCTTGAAATTGGCATGGGTTGCATAGGCTAGGAAGATTCTGATGGCTTCAAGTCTTGTAACAGGAGCAAATGTTCATCAAAATCTATTCCCTCTTGCTGACAATAGCCCTTTGCAACAAATCTAGCTTTGTTCCTGATGACTATGCCATTTTCATCCATCTTGTTTCTGAATACCCACTTGGTGTCTATTGGATTATTTCCTTTAGGCTTGGGTACCAGCTTCCATACTTTATTCCTTTCAAATTGGTTTAGCTCCTCCTGCATAGCTAAATCCAATCATGATCTAACAAAGCTTCTTCTACCTTCTTTGGCTCTTCCTTTGACAGAAAGCTGCTGTATAGACATTCTTCCTGAGTTGTTCTCTTGTTTGAACTCTAGAAGACACATCACCAATAATAAGCTCAAAGGGGTGATCTTTTGTCCATTTCCTTTGCTGAGGGAGATTAGCTCTAGATGAAGAGGCCTCATGATTGTCATGATGTGTGATTGAGTTTTGAATGCTAGAAACTCCCCCTGAGTTTATGGATCTTTGATTTAAGAAGGGAGAATTTTCTATACGTGACCTGTCTTGACTTCCTGCTCCTTTGATAACCCGACGGATGGTGAATTTTTGTACCGAGGATGAGGCAGGTTGTCTTCCGACGGATAACACAGATTGCCTTCCGACAGATGAGGCATTATGTAACTCAACGGATGTTGAGTTTTGTGCTTCATTGGTGGTAGATTTGTCTGCATTATCCTTAGACACTGTTTCTTGATCACTCTCATCATCACTTCATCACTAACCATCTCAACATTGTCGAATTTGAGGCTCTCATGGTAATCTCCATCTTCCAGTCCTTCAATCTTTTTATCATCAAACACAACATGTATAGATTCCACAACAATGTTGGTTCTTAGATTGTAGACTTTATATGCTTTACCAATAGCATATCCAACAAAAATTCCTTCATCTGCTTTAGCATCAAACTTCCCATTTTGATCAGTTTGATTTCTCAGATATATCATTTATAGCCAAAAACATGAAAGTTTAGATTTGGCTTCTATTCTTGAACAATTGATAAGGAGTCATGCATCTTGCTAGATTAATCAGAGAAATGTTCTGAGTGTAGCATGCAGTATTTACAGCTTCAGCCCAGAAATATGTTGGTAATTTTGATTCTTCAAGCATTATCCTTGCAGCTTCAATAAGTGATATGTTCTTCCTTTCCACTACTCCATTCTGTTGTGGAGTCCTTGCTGCTGAAAACTCATGCAAGATCCCATTTTCTTCACAAAATGCTCTCATGACATAGTTCTTGAACTCAGTTCCATTGTCACTCCTGATTCTTCTAACTTTGAAATCAGGATGATTGTTAATTTGCCTTATGTGATTGATGATGATTTCACTAGCTTCATCTTTAGACTTTAGGAAATATGTCCAAGAGAACTTTGAGAAATCATCTACAATTACTAGGCAAAATCTTTTCCTGAGATTGACAATACATTGACTGGTCCAAACAGATCCATGTGAAGCAGTTGCAAAGCTCTTCAATTGCTGAATCAAGTTTCAACCCTGAATGATGCTTTAATCTGCTTCCCTTTTTGGCAGGCATCACACAGTCCATCATTTGTAAACTCCACTAGAGGAATGCCTCTACTAGTTCTTTCTTTACCAGCTCATTCATGGTCTTAAAGTTTAAATGGGATAGCTTCTTGTGCCATAGCCAACTTTCATCTTGACTTGCTTTACTGAGAAGACAAGTTACAGATTCTGCTTTAGTTGAGTTGAAGTCAGCTAGGTACACATTTCCTCTTCTCACACCAGTGAGAACCACTTTGTTGCTTTGACTATTAGTCAACACAGGCTTCTTTGTTGAAGGTTACTGAATTGCCTTTGTCACAAAGCTGGCTGATACTCAACAGATTATGTATGAGACCATCCACTAAGGAACCTCTTCAATGATGACATTGTCCTTTGAAATCAAGCCATAGCCCATAGTATAACCCTTGTTGTCATCTCCAAAAGTAATACTTGGGCCAGCTCTCTCCTTAAACTCTGTGAGCAGGGTAGAATCACCAGTCATGTGTCTTGAACAACCACTATCCAAGTACCAAAGATTCCTTCTATTTCCCTACACACATCAAAATCAAATCAAGTTGATTTTGGTACCCAAGTTTCCTTGAGTCCTACCTTGTTAGTTCTTCTTCTGTTTCTTAGGTCTTATCTCATTTGACTTAGGAATTTCAGATTTTCCTTAGTCAATTGGACACTACCTTTGAAACCACTAATGCACAATAATATCATGCATATTATGGCTAACAGGAAATGGCATGCTTGGTGTAAACATGTTATTCCAGTAAGGCATGCTAATTGGCATTTGAGGCATACTGTATGCAGCAGTAATATGGATTAGGTGCAAATGGCATATTAGCAAACTGTGCATTCATGTTCTGTGTAGGCATGGCATTAACAGGCATAGGAGGCATGGCATTCATGTTGGGAAATTGAGACTGAACAGACATGGGAGTAGGCATGGCAGATTTGCAATTAACAGACAAATGATTTACACTACCACACTTGACACAAATTTTTCTAGGAGCATATTTATCAGGTGTGTAGTTATTGTGTTTGTAATCCCTACTTTACTATTCCTATTGTTTTTCCTTTTAGTCTCTATTTTTACCTCAATTTTCTCAAGTCTGTCTCTTAACTGTTGACAGTCATGTGACCAACATTAGCATTTTCCCTTTCTTAGCTTGACTTCACTCTCCTGAAACAAAGTTCTTGGAAACAGACCCATACTTCTCATTTAGCTTGATTAGTTTGGCTTTGCTAATGGGCTTTCTCACAGCCGACGGATGAGGATTTTCATCTTTCGAGGATAACACTTTTTGTTATCCGACGGATAGTCCTCATCATCCGTCGAGTCTACATATGTAAACCATCTACCAAAATAGGTTCTAGTTTCTCTTATTCTTTTTCCAGGCTTCATCACAAAAAACTCAATTCCTTGAACTTTGGTGATTTGAGCATGGACATCCCTGGATGTTTTCCATGTTTTAATAACCTTTTGTTCATGCTCGAGTTGCTTCTTTAAAATCTCTTCCTTTTCAAGGACTCAGTTAATTCCTCCTTGGCAATCTTACACTCAATTTTTAGTTTCTCAAACTCAACAAACTGAGACTCAAGCACATTATTCCTCTCACTTAAAAATAAGTTGTTTTTTTGATTTTAGCATTTTCTTTAGTAAGAGACTTAAGTGTAATACGCAAATGATACAATTCTGTAGACATGTCATTTATGGCATCATTACACTCAGCTTTAGATAAATGTGCAAGGTTTGTAGTGATTACCTGATTGCTTGAGGAACTTGTCTCTGTTTCATCAGACTTGGCCATAGGGCTAGATTGACATAGCTGACATCTTCATCTTCATCCAAACCATCTGCTGCCCAGTCATTCTCTGTGTAACAAAAGCCCTTTCCTTTTGTTTGAGTAGATCAAAGTATTTTTGCTTATAATCCACATACTCAAACCTTTTCTTACTGGAATCTGACTTTCACACTCATTTGCAAAATGCCCTGCCAAGCCACATTTAAAACATTGAATTTGACTTATCCACCATGTTTATTTGGCTTGGCTGCTCCAAAGTTCTTTTTGAACTTGAGCTTGGAAAATCTCCTGGAAAGAAATGCTAGGTGCTCATCAATGTCCTCCATGTCATCTTGGCTCAATGAATCTTCACTTTATGCTGCAAGCCCCTTTCCCTTATTCTCACAGACCTTTGAAGTTGATTCAACAGCTTCCATCTTCACTTCCTTCTCCTTTTCCAGGTCAGCAACTAGTGCAATGGATCCTCCTTTCTTCTTTCCTTCTCCATCCTTTCATCCTGCTCTATCTCAAGCTCATAGGTCTTCAGGATGCCATACAGTCTCTCCAAAGTAAACTCTTATAATCTTGTGAGTTTCTCAATGAGACTGTCATAGGTTTCCATTCCTTTGGAAGAGATCTAAGGAATTTCATATTAGAGTCTTTAGTCTGATAGACTCTTCCATGCAACTTAAGAGCATTTAGTAGTTTTTGGAATCTACTAAAAATGTCAGTGAGTGACTCACTTTCCTCATTGTGAAAATGCTCATATTGTTGAATCAAGAGCTGCATTTTATTTTCTCTAACTTGCTCAGTGCCATCACAGATTATCTGTATAGTATCCCAGACTTTCTTGGCAGTTTTGCAGTTTATAATGTTGTCAAACATGTCTGCATCAACTCCATTGAACAGAATGTTCATGGCCTTTTATCCTTCCTGACTTGTTCAATGTCAGGATCAAACCATTCATGCCTTGGTTTGGGAACAGATGGCTCGTTTCCTGTTGCAGCTCTCATTGGAACATGAGGACCTCTTTCTATGCAGTCCACATAGGCCTCATCTTGAGAAGCATATGAAGAAGCATTTTACCTTCCAATGATGGTAATTATCTTTATCAAGAAAAGGAATCTTGACTCCAACGTCTTTCTTGTTCATCTTGCTGAATTGTTTTGATCTTTAAACTCTTGTAGATTAAGAGCTTGCTCTGATACCAATTGTTAGTCCCTTAACAATATAGCAAGAATTACAGAAGGGGGGTGAATGGAATTCTTGAACCTTTTTCTCGAAAATAAGAATGTTCAACTCGAATATAGATATAATGTTTTGATTAGCACAATGCGGAATAGAAACTTAATTGAATCAAAACACAAGTAATTAAAAACAAGAGTCTTTAAAAACTTTCTGATGGATTTAAACAATTCCACCAGAGATATATATATATCGAGAGGACTCTGTGTGCAAGAATGCTCACACTGCTTACAAAATTGAACTACTGAGAATACAGGGAAATGCTAATAATTCTGCTTACAAAGATTTCTCTGTTTTGTGTATCTCAGCTCACTTTTTCTATTTGCTACATTCTTGGTTATATATCACCAAGATTACAAAGTCAAAAGACTAAACAAATATAAAAACTATCAGTCTTAAGCTTTGCTTCTTTTCATCTCTATACCCGGTTAATGGGCTTCCACAGTAGATTTGTATACATCTCGACGGCTGTGCTCAGCTTTCACTATTCAACTACTGTTTGAATTCTTTATTAGTTGAGTACATGATCATACGTCGGGTTGTGATCATCGTCGGGTTGTTGATCATCCGTCGGTTGCTTTGTAGGTTATTCGTCGGGTAGCAATCAAGCATATGACTTCACTTCACTTATACAAAATTACATGACATCATTTATGTATAATTAATCAACCTATTCTGCATATCTAGTTAAATTCAACATGACTTATATGCCACTACAGATTCTATACAAAGGTGCATACATAACTGTGCTACAGACTTATTATTACATAAGCTACTCACTCGATGGATAATAAGTGAACGTCCGTCGTGACTATAATGAGTTATTCGTCGGGACTGTAATTCTTATCCGTCGAGTGCTACATTATTTCACAAGTAAAATCCACTTAAATGTTTAGTTTATGAAATTATCAAGTACACAACATATGCACAACAGAAATCTATTCTTCGGGCAGGCTTTGTCAAAGTCAGTGAAGTCCACAAATGTCCTTCATTGCCATTTGGTTACTTAACAAGCACTGGGTTTTCCAGCCACATCGGGTAGAAGGCTTCCTCACGAACCCTTCCTCCATCAGTCTATCCACTCTTCCTTAAGATCTTCTGCTCTCCCCGTCGATCGACCGGCTTTTTATCTAACCCTTTTTTCTTCGGATAGAGGTTAAGACGGTGGCACATAACTTTCGGGTCAATTTCCACCATATCAGCATGCAACCATGCAAATGCATCTAAATTCTTCCTCAAAAACTGAGCCAAGTCTTTTTTAAGTACGGCGCTCAAATTAGAGCCAATATGGAGCACCTTATAAGGATCATTCGAGGTTTACCAGGATGGGGACAGTATCTTCTAGCAGCTCCGGATCTCTTAACCATCGGGGGCATCCTTGGGTCCAAGTCTGCCTGAGCTTTACTGGTTTCCTTATTTTTATGATTGTTAGGCCTTCTTCCCCCTCAAGCATGGGCTAATGGGATCGAACTGGACTTACCAAACCCTTAGAAGTCATAGTGACCTCGTGGGTGATTCCATTGTGCAGGTCTATGGTTATTGTTGTCTCTTTGCGTACCCATTTTCCTTTATTGAGTCTCATGGCTATTTGTTTTAGGCTCTCTTCTTCATCACTTACTTCCTCTATGATCCCCTTTGTATCATCATGATCGGCTGAGAGGCCTCCATCAGCAAGAGCCAAAGGCACGGCTACCCAAATCCCAGGTGCTCAAAATATCCCTCTGGAAATATTCGATCGAGATTGAGTTACATGTCTCGTGCCTCTTAGAGCGCATTCTTTTTCTCTCATCAGCCTCTTCCATAAGAAATCATCTTATGTCGGTTTGACTACCCCCTTTGATGCATTTCCCAACTCTTTGATTACATTTCTATCCATGATTAATATTTGATTACATCAAAAGTTACCTTTGACCGGGTAATAATAAAAGTGGACTTCGAGTATATTAGTAATCGTGTGTGAGAAATATGAATGATCTAGAAAGGATTTAACCTCCTAATTTTGGAGAGATAATATTGGCCTCTTGTGTGAGCTAGAGTATGAAAATGTGTGATGCCGCGCTCAAATGTTGATTTGAAATGATAGTCTACTCATTGATCAAGGAAACCTGGATCAAATCATGAAGAGGATGACACATAACATGCCTTAGTTTAATTTGTAATATATGTTAAAGGGATTAAATTACATTGTATAATATTCACGAAATGTTTAATAGATCACCGATTTAATTATTATTACTTGGGTAGCAATGATGTATTACTAGATGTCGCTCATTGTTTATAATTTTAAATTATTAAAATTTTTTCCTATGTAATAATAACCTAAAAGGTCACACAAAGAATGATTGGAGGATTATTTAATTTAAATTCGGATTTAAATTAAATGTAAGTAATTCGAATTATTTATTATTATTAAGTAAGACTTAATTAATTAAATAAATAAGAAATTTGAATTTACTATTAAATCTGAAATTGAGTTATTAGATGATTAAGTAAGACTTAGTTAAATAATTAGTATTTTCAGATTTATTAAAACTCTAAATTAGTTTAGAGCTAGAAGTCTTTTTCTCTTGCCTATAATATCTTATTAAGCCTCAACTAGGGTTTTACGTTTTTATAAGATAAAACACAAACCCTGGCAGAGAGAGAGAGAGAGAGAGAGAGAGAGGGAGAAGGCGGCTTCTGATTTACGAGTGTTAGTACACACTCATCCTCTATTCGATCATTCGTGTGGATACCTTCAAGGCGTAGATCGTTTTGAGACGGGATATGTGATGATGATTGTTGAAATCTTGGATCTCTAATAGACAACTAAAATCATAAAATTTCTTAAGGTAAACATCTTAACCACGAATTAAATATAGTCTTTTCGCACGGATCCTATGATGGGTTTTAATTTTTCTAGTTTTACAATTTTAAACATTGTGTCTGCTGCGTTTTATGCCTCAAAACCCAACACTCATGAGTGGTCTACAAACTAATATTGTAGGCACAAGAATGGTCTACCACATTAAATATAGCGATTTGGGTGACCATATGAGGTTCTTCTTCCAAGGTCACCGGGAGTTGGATTGTCCCTTTTACTCCGATCGAATCTCCTATGAACCCGTAAAGGTGCATGCCTATGGAGGTCAGTTCTTTATCCAAGAACCCTAGTTTCTTGTAAGCATCATAGGTTAACACAGCTTAGCTCCCGGTATTCACCAATGCTCGGTGTATATTCACTGTCCCAGTCTTCATTTTTACCACCAGGGCATTAGTATGAGGGTAATGGACCCACTTCGCATCTGTTTTTCTGAACACAATCATCAACCTCCCTTTCAAAGATCTCAGGGGGGCCTTTGGCTTAGATGACTGACATTGATGAGAGGCTTATCTTTCGCCTCCCGAGCATACCTGTCCATTGCTTTCCAGTTATCTACCCCAATATGAGACCGCCTATAATTATATGAATGCCCCTGGCCCAAGGCACCATTTCCTTTTCCTCCGACGGTGGAGGGGGACTGCATGATAGTCTATCATGTATTTCCGAACCTCCTGATAATCCACTCCTTTAGCTTTCCTTGATGGATCAACGTCTCAATCTCATCTTCCGCTGCCTGCAATCATCTGTATCGCGTCCTGTGACCTCATGATATGTCCATACTTCGAGGTGTCCCTCTTGTTGTAGTCTGTGAGGGGGGCTGCCTTTCTGAATACCCTTTTTCCTACGTAAGTGGCATATATGTGATCAATGGAGGAGGTCACGAGGGGTGTGTTTCTGCCATTTACTTGTATAGGATTTTCTTGAATCCTTGGTCGTCTCCCTGCCCTTAGCAGCCTTCTGGTCACCTCGGCTCGCACTGACTCTTGTCTAACCATAAGTGAGCCCTCTCTTTATTATCCATTAAACACGAGCTCATGTGCGCAGCTCGCATATAAATGGGCACCCTTTTGTAACTCAATTCATGCGCGATGCGAGCTGGGTGTCATGTGGAGGGCTCGCAGTCCACTTACCCTGAGAAATAAGTGATGCGAGCCCATGATCCCTGCATGCACTCTATAATCAGTCTTCTTTGTTTAGGCTCATGTGCGATGTTAATGTATGGGGAGTCCACGAGCCCCACTCGTTGAGACTTCTTATCACTTAATAGTCTATATTTAACAGATGGACCAAAGCGCGAGCTCGCACTTTCCAAAAATTTAGACCCAGCTATCCAATATATTCATGAGAATTGTTAAGAGCTCAAATCCAAAAATAGGCATAACAAAAGTAATTAATTTTTATTGGAGGCACTAATAGGGGGATTACTATTTATATTGTTATAACTATCTTAATATGAGTTGATTTTTTTATTTAAATCAAAACCAAGAAGATTAAAATATAGAGCGACGACTATCGGGAAAGCATACAGCTTGATTGAATAAACATGCTATTAGTTAATGTTTTAGTTTTAGTTTCAACTTCACGCTAATCACGTGGAATAGTCGGATACGGACGTCAGAGTGTTATTGTCGTACACGTTTGGTATTTTGCGCCGTCTCAGTCAACAATCTTACGATATACGAGTGAGATTGTGATCAAAATTAGTATTGTTTCGGCTAATCAACGTAGATAATATTCGTGTATAAAGGATATGCTCCCTCCCAAGTGATTAAGTAATTTACTCCTTTAAAATCTTAATTTAGGAAAGGAAAAATTAATTATAAATAATAATTATTGACGTTTTATTATTTAGGTCTCTAAAATTTCGAATTATGAGTTATTTAATTTTTGAAATTTTGAAATAAGTCTTTTCGTTAAAAAGAATAAGAAAATTAGGTTTCTTGATGTTCATACGAATTAAAATAATTTCGAATGTGTAGTGATATCCAATTTAAAATTCTAGTAGTCAAATTGAAAATTGAATCATCAACAACACTCATATGACATCAATATTTACAAACCGGTCCGATTCAAAATTTATAAATTTAAGTCACTAAATTCGATTAAGAACGCAAGATTTAGGTCTAATTTAGAATATATTTTTTGAATTGGGTCTAGTTTGAGAAATTGGTATTGTATGAGTGTTGCTGGTGATTCAATCTTAGTTTGAATTTTTGAATTTTATTTTTAAATTTTAGTATTATTAATACCTGCAAAATTATTTTGATGAGTATAAACACCCATTTTCTCTGCTTCTAATGTCATTAGAATTTTTGACGGAAGACTTAGATTAAAAAATGAAAAAGTCAAGTAACCTGAAATATTAGTGGATCTAAATAATAAATAATAGTTCAAAAACCTACAATTTGATTTTACCTTTAAGAAAAGCTATAAAAGTATTTGTGTACTACTTTTTAGAGAAAGTCAAAAAAGATAAATAATTGGAGGGGAAGTTTTTTTTATTAAAAAGTAAGAAAACTACCCTCCATAAATACTAATGTGCATTTATGATAAATGACTTTTATATTTCTAATTAAATTCAACAAATTTCACATATTTATTATTAATTAAAAACATGCCATATTAATACGGTTTGATATAATTAAATTAATATTAGTTTTTATCAATATAAAAATACAAACTCTTTTGTCTTCCGCAACTTTTCCGATAGTAAGATTGTTTTGTGAAATTTTGTTAAAATAAAGAAACATAATTAATTTTAGAATTTTATTTTATTTTTTTGATTTATTTTTTTAAGTTTTTTAAAATTAATATAAAAAATTTTTTAATGTTTTTTCAAACAGTAATTCAATTGGTTTAAGTTTTTATTTATTTGTATCAGAATGCATTTGGTTGTAAAAATTTTATTTTTATAAAATTAATAATTTGAATTTTTTATTAAAAAAATAAAATAAAAAACGATTTTTCCCAAAAAGTAAAAATACCTGTTTAATTATGTGATAACTCTTTACATATGCTTTCTCATCATCCAAATCAAGGGAATAGATAGAAAAATAAATTATAAATTGTGCCACTACCAATAATATGCATACCCACTTAAGCTTTGCTTCCTTATACGCGTGAATAATTGTATGTAAATAAAATAGTTTCAAATTAAATAAAAATATTGGGTGAATGATAAATTCAGCTTATTTTTATATAAAATTAGTGAAAATGATCATTTTAAAAAAATTGGTCAATTTTAGCCAATCGCATACCCAATGGTAAACATTTACTAAATATAAGATACTCAAGCAAGTGTCAATAAAATATCGCATATATAGAATATTCAACTATCACTACAATATCTTATACAAATTTGCATAATTAATTAAAAGTAAAGTATTCAATCAACTAAAATTTGTCACTGAAAAAATTGATTATTTTAATTATTTTCTTTTAAAAAATTATCTACTTTTGTCATTTCTTCTAAAATATACACACGAATCATATCATATATGATATCATAAAAACTTGTGATGATAGTTGTATATTAATTGCGAAGACAATTTCAATGTGATTGATTGGTAGTTTCAGTTTCGATCTGATCTTGGTTGGTATCTAAAATCCTAATTACGCAATGCTAATTACTTTTGTCCCGGCAATAATTTTATAAACGGTTTTCCGTGGTATACCTGTGAAAATATGTTAAACATAAAATTTATAAATTTAACTTATTTTGATTGACTTACACTTCTTAAAATGGTGGACGTCACTGCATTCACACAAACATACTAATTAAAATGTATCAAAATTGCACACACTAGACGAACCCTTTTATAAAACAGATTACAAATATTTTTTATTTCAGATGTTTTTTCCGAATGAAATTTTATGTTTATGGTATACTATAGTCCTTGTTCACTAGGCCCTGAAATGGCCCAATGATGACAGATGATGTGAGCCTGTGAGGTAACCCCGGACTCGGAGGCCTGACGTTTCATTTGGATAAATATGATACTGTCTTGTCCATCAGAGTCCAACGTAAGGCCCTTGAGGAAATTTTACCCGAATCAAATATTTACACATAAATTGTTCGATCTAGATCACTAGTGCTGAAAATTTATCTTCTTGCAATTTTAATATTTAAATTAATTAATTAAAGTATCAACATAGGGGATTGGTTATAAATAATTATTGAGTTTAAATTTAAAAACTACTAGCCTTAAACCCGTGCGATGCACGGATTATTTTTAATACTACATTATTTTTCTGAATTAAATTTAAAGTAAAAATTTTAAATTATGATACTTATCATTTGAAATTTTAATACATGATTGATAATACCTATTAAATACACATACGTGTATAAGTTAGTTATACTACGATTTAAAAAATAATGTAATTATTGAAATTTATATTTTATTAATATTTATAGGTGTGTTTACGAAAAATTATTATTTAATTAAAAGGTAATTTTAGCTGAGATCAATAGTATATAAATGTCATTAGTTTGTTAACTGATCAAATTCAACCAACTATTCAGGTTTATGTTAGTTTAATGTATTTAAACTCGAATCAATAGTAAAATTTTATGTGTCAATTGCAAAAATGTTATGTTAGCTTGAGGCCCTTAATTAACCAATCCAGCTAATTATACTTGCTATTTATTTAATTTATTTTAACCCGGGATGATTATTATTTTATTTTAGACCGAATTGATAATATGTATTATTTTGTTTTAATTTGATGACATTATATCGACCCCACGATTTTTCTTTCAAATTTTTATTTTGTTTAGTGGTTCAATAATATAATTCTTTTTATCGGGATCATAATATTATTTTCTTTTAGCCCGATACTTCAAATCTAACTAACTTATGTAATTTTTTTAATTTTTTATTTAAATTGGATCAATAATATAATTTTGTTTAGCCCCGGGGTAGTTGATGACTAATCGACCCCACGAATTTTCTTTCAAAATTTTATTTTGTTATAGTCTGATCCAATATTTAATATTTTAGGGATCAATAATATTTTATTATTTTATTAGCACAATTATTCAAATCCAATTAACTATATGTAGTTTTTTAATTTTATTTAAAATTCGATCAATAGTATAATTTGTTTAGCCCTGGCGGTGTGAATTTTTATATATATTTTATTTAAAAAAACATTAGACATATTATA